>NW_028185239.1:1833949-1848082 GCF_003343005.1 Rhea americana | reverse complement strand
AAAAAAAAAAAAAAAAAAAAAAAAAGAGGTCATAATTTGAGGAGAAATAATGTATTTTTCTTTATGTAAGTGGCAGACAAACAAGTATTAGGGTACTACAATTCATCCTGCCTTTAAAGTTCAAGATGGGTATGGAGCAGTGCTGAGGGCTGTCTGTGTCTTTGGGTCTCCACAGTTCTATGCAGTCGTCGTCTTGGTCTTAGCACAACAAATGAGGGGCAGAGGTGTGCTGGAAGGACTCTCGAATATTTATGCTAGTATATAAAATCATGTTCCTGGCATTAGAATTCAGTCATCCACGTTTTTAAATCACTAGCGTGTTTTCTGGCACTCCTTTGGCCCCTGCCAACTAGCATTATCCTAAGGAGTTTCCAGGCATGTTTTGGGAGTTAGTATGGGCTAAGACTATTCCCAGTAGGGTGTTTTTGCTRTGGCCACCTTATTTGCAAGATGAGTTTAATATTCTGAATACATTCTTTGCCATTTGGCCTTAGTATTGTGGAATGGTCCAAGGTACGTTTAATTTATAAGGTAGGGTAGAAGTAGCATCAGCTTCCGGGCAGGCAGCTACTATACAGGTTCCATTGTACGTGGGTCCAGCTCAAAGCAGGTGTGCAGCTGCTCTGAACTGTGCTGTGAGCCACACCAATATGTCTTGACTTTATACTTCAGTTTAGCAGCTTCCCCTGCACCTTTACATTTTTTTCAGTGCACCTGAAGATCTGACCTTAACACTACTGTATAGTAATAATATTGCACTCTTTAACCTTTTGAAAGCTTTTCAAGTCCAATTTTCAAGATGGGGAGAAATGAGTTGTGTGTTGATGGCTCACAGGTCAGCATTGCATATAGATAGTCACTTAAAAAACTTAGCAATATGATCTTACTTTTTCAAGAGGACTGAGCTAGCATGAATATAAATGCCATTTATTCTTGAAGAGGTTGGTCTGAATGAAGTTCTTAAGAGTCTAGGGACTTWTCATTCCTTTATTATAGAGGTCAAGCATGATTACTTTTGCATTGGTGCATTTATTTGCTCTAGAAAGTGTAGGGCATGATCTGTAAAAATTTTTTTGATATTTCTTTCCTGCTAAGAATGCAAAAATAACCATAAATTTGCTAACACATTTAAGTAAGCCATTAATGAGGTTAATCATATAACTGTAAGCCTGAGATAGATCTTTTGAATCATATTTTGCTCTGCTGGTAATCAAGTCTCATAGATGTAAGCAAGATTAGAATGAGTTTCTCTTTAGATATACAAGTAAGGCAAATGAATGAGAGAAAGGGGAAAGAAGAGGTAGGAAGGAAATCCACCAAGAGGTTGTTTTTTCCGGACATGAATGAGGTTTATAATCTATGGTAACTATTCTGTTACTGAGGTCTGAAAGTGACTTCCTAGTATCAGTAAACTAAATTATATTTAGTAACAACTGTTAAAGATGTATGTGCCTGGGAAGTGAATAAKATTCTTTGTGAATATAATTTGCCTACATACAATGTGTTGCAGGGTGACTCTTGTAATGTACTTGAAGGACTAAATCTAGTTATTAGGTTACTTGTGTGAAAAATCTGAGAAAAGCCCTCCAGCTAAATGTTTTACTAGAAGGATAGTAGAGACTAGAATATAGGAATTTATTTTCTTTCTTTTTCTTTTTTTTTTTCTTTTTTTTTTTTTTTTTTTTTTTGGTTAATCCTAAGTTAGCATTTAGGCTTTTGTGTAGGAAGAAAAAAATGGGCTGTAGTGCTATAAAACATCCTATTTCTATTTGCTGGGAGTTTAGCTATAATTTATTTATTTTACTGTTGAAATGAGATTATTTTCTCTCTTTTTTAAATACTGGTATCACTACAATTCTGTAGTGAATATTCTGCTACAAAAAATTGCTTATTAGAATGTTATGTGTTAATGTTGTTGATGTGCTTCTAAAGGTCGCACTTAATAAACAAAGCMCTATGCCTACTGTCTATTGAATTGCATTGTAAATTAGTGGATAATTATGCCAAGAGAGAGATTCCCATAACACAAACCATATGGCTTGCTTATGCTAGAAGATTCAGCAAATGCATCAGCTGAGACTTCATATGTTTGATATAAGACCTTTCCTATCCCTTTTGACTGTCTCTGTGATATAAACGAAAATATTTCAGAGTTGCTGAATCAGAGTAAGAGTAGGGGGATTCTCAGTCTTACATGTAGCTCTCTACCAGCACGATGTATTTTCAGTTGCAATAATTACAGAAGAGCAATGTTACAATAATAGTAAAAGAATAAAGTAGTTATTGCTTGATCCCCAGCATTATTTTGGGAGTAGAGTACATTTGGGAATGCATTATTTAGAGTGGAACTCGATACAATGGAATTCACTGGAGACAGAGATCTCTGTACAGATAGAGACACATCTGATAGAGCTGTTGGAAAGCGATTAAACATTTCTTAAATTAGACTTAAATGATTGTAATGGATTCCATTGTCAAAGGCAGCTGTTCTGTTCATACTGAAAAAAAAAAGTGAAAGAATGCATTGCTGTCACCACAGAACATTAACATTCTCTTTTGAGGGCTACAGTTGAACAACAATGTGTCTTTAGTAGTAAGGTAGCAACTTCTGAGATGCCCATTTGTAAGATAATTAGCTACAAACTACATCATGAGACAAATAAACAAGTTAGCCTAAAATCTGAGCCAACCTGAATCTTCGTCATGATTACAGATGAATTTGAAAGGTATTAAAGCTCTGACTCCTAAAGCTCTGAGATCTGGGGACTTCACCCACTGATCAGGGCTGCAACAGCCAAAAACTCCTCAGGTCACTAAAAGACAATTGAATGGCTTTTGTCTGGCTCAAATCTTATATTCSCAAGTACAGTGCATTGTAGTAATTCATTTGTAAGGATATAAAGGCACAGATCACAGTGGCAAGAACTGTAGAAAAGAATTACTGCTACATCCTCTAGGACACTGGAAGAAAGTCACTGTGTGTCAAAAATGCAAAATGCTCAGAAACACAGCAGAGGGAAAGACTGAACCCTTGGAGATTTGTTGGGAAAGACCAGCCAGCATAAAGAACATGACTGCACACATCAATTTAGATGTATTTCCCTACTGTAACATCACAACCACATTTCTTTCTAGCACCTGGTYAACTTTGGGGAAAGAACTGCAACTTCAGGGGTGTGCCAGTGAGATAAGGGATTAGAARAGTATGCACAAAGTCAAATGTCATCAGTATATTGGGGAAGCTCTAGAACAAAATGAAGCACCATCTATTTTAATAGCTGAATAAGGAGGACAAAATAGAAGTAATTTTTGATGTTACAAGTCTATATCCTWTGGAGAAAAATCTGAGCATTTATTACTACCATATGGAAGCTCCTCCAGAGGAAAGAGATGTGTGAACAAAACTACCCATTTGATGGGTATTTAGTCAGTCAGTAATAATAAAAAGTACTCTTTTGATGGGACCATAACAAAWACTATCAGCAAGATGACTTTTTAGTTACAACCATTGAGTGTTATTCCAGATGGCAAAATCTTTATGTAGTGAATTCAGGGTGAATCCAGTCTGGCTGGATTAAAGAGCTTTCTGGAGATCAAGAAATGGAGAAGGTGCTCAGCCACTATTATTCTAAGAAAATATTGTTTGACAATCTTGACATTGCAGCATCAAGGCTGGTATTTTTCTGCCTTTCTGCAGAATCCTGTCACTGAAGATAAAAAGAACTTTGGCTGGTTATGGTTATGCAAAAATGCATTAGCAGTTGTGCTACTAGTAGATCATCACAAGCCATCAACATAATTCGAAGCTTTTAAACCTAAAACAAAAAAAGAATAAGTTAAAAAAAGAAAGAGATTAAAACTGTAAATCAAGAGAGAGCACAGCTGTAGTACTTCTTGGCTGAAAGAGCAGTTTAGAGGCTAGCAGATGTAGAAGTTGCATGTACATGCACACTTATGCTTCTATTTTGAGACCAGGGTTTTCTTTCTTCTTACATTTYTGAAATTGCAAATAGTGAAATCATGAATATTCACAGGCCTTTACCTATGRGAAGACACAGAGAAAATAGTTTCCCCAGATCAGTACCAGCTTTGGCAGAAAGTTAGTGCTGTGCACATCTGTAGTAGGAGGTGATGGTTGTATATGTCTTTTAAAATTATGATTATTTTTCTTCTTTAGTTCAGTTTTAATTTTATTTCTCAGAAAAAGGAGATGAAAAAGATGTAGCTAGTGACCTTGTGTAAGCAGTTGTCTCCTCTTTTGTAGCCTGCYTGAACAGGGGGTTTCAATTCAGAAGTAATGAAAAGAAAGAAAGAATTAACGTAAGAAAGTATGGAGATTGCTCCCCATTCCATCCAACCAAATAATTTGTTTGTTTACTTTACCTACTTAGTTCTTATTAAAACACGTCCCCATTCCCTGAGTGTCTTAGTGTACTTACACCTCTAGAAGCATAATTAAATATCAAGCATTCATAGCTGTCTGTCCGCATTTGATACTGCCGGAGGACRATCATTAGATTAGTCATTGCCAACATGCGTATTGGAGAAGGAAACTAACACCACTCTTAAGATGAACTTTGTTCTCAGCACTGAAAACTGCCTATGGTAAAGCCTGGTGAYTCAGCRGGGAGAGTGTGTGKGGGGGAGGAGGATATGAGAGAGGCYATGAGGAGAGAAAAATGATCTTTGGTGATTTGGGATTTCCAGCCATGATTGCTAACTTTGCATGTCTCAGCTTTTGGATGTCAGCTTGACACATTATAACGGTCTGATTTTTAGAGGATATTTGGGATGCAGTCTTTGAAAATCAAGCTCCTTTAATGTCCTGGAAATCAGATACTCTGAAATAGAATTACTTGGTGGCATTTGCTGAAAATTTGAGCTATATTTTGGAGTTTTTTTTTTTTTTTTTTTTCCCAACATAAATAGTGTCTCTTATTTCCCTCCAGCATTCCTTGAAATAAAAATTCATTAATTCATAAAGATGCTGAAATAGGATAAATAGAAGGATTATATATAGATATCTGAAAAATGTGTTTGTATTTTATGTTGATAAGACCTGTCATTTAAAGCAGTATGCTACACAGGAAAGGGAATAAGATTAAACTCTCTCCCCTTTACCTTAGTGCATGTTTTTTAGAGTACGTATCACATTGCTTTYCTTGCTCCCTTTTTTATCTCTAATTTCATTTTTTTCTCTTTTAGCTTCTTTCTCTTTTTCTGTTTGTGTGTTGTTTATTTTGTTCCTGCTATTATCCTGCCTTTTTCTCTCTTTTAGCCCCCTAGAGGCACCCAGGGCTTATATCCCTCTGTGCTCCCTCCTACTTTCCCTGACTCTTCCTATCCCTATGCTGTCTCATACTCTCTTCTGCAGCTTCTCCCTGTCTTCCCCTCTATTCTTCCATTTATTTACCCCTTYCACTTACAGGTTAAAATGTACATGAACAATTTCTTACTGTGGAGAAAAGCAGATCTCTTGTCCATCTCTCCCTTGCTTCTGCACTCAGGCTCAGCAATGGACTTCTGGAAGAAGACCACCTGCCTGCCGGATCAGGATGGTTCCTGTTTGGGGCATGTGAATCATGCTTAGGAGGTGGCCACCTTGCTTTCTGTCAGGGGCCTCCTCCTCCTCCAGCATTGTGTGTGGGGACAGTGTGACTTAGAGGACTGCGCAAGCACATGGGTGCTGCTGTGGCATGTACCCTGCACCTCTCATAATGTGATGCAAATAGTGGAGTCTCTCAGCCGTCTGGTAAATCTACGCTGGCTCTTCTCCCGCAGTCAAGAAGTGGAATGATGAACTGGCAAGGCTGTTTCYGTCCTTCCTCCGGCTGATTTGTAGCTGCAGGTCACGTCTGTTGTGAGATGGTTAATGCACAACCAGCAGCCAGCCTTCGAGACTGAGCTGTGCCTGTGGCTACAGCTGACACTGCAAAGCGCAAGTTCCAGCACCTGAATGCCCTGCTCAGTCCCAGAGGCTTTAGCTTTCCTGTTCAGAGCTCTCCTCTCCCAGAGGAAGAGCTGTTCAATGTTTTGGATGTGGTCTAGAATTTAGAAGAATGGGATTAAAGCCCCTTCTATGTTACAGACATTTTGTCTAAACACAGCCACTTAAGTTCTTTTTATCATTATTTCTTGTCAGTAAAATGTTTCTTTACCTCCTAAGRGCACCCTTAAGGCCAAGGATAAGATTTTTTAGAGATGATGAGTGAAGTGCTTAATTAGCACTGTAACAGGCCTATATATAGGCACAGCATAGTTAAGACTGGTAACAGAGGAGTCTTGCCTTAGGTGTCTGTAGGTCAGGTATTCTAATTTGAAATTCTTTCCTACAAAATTCTTCTTTTCTTATTTTTTCTTTAGCTTTCTCATAGGAAATCAAGTAAGCACAGGTTGTCTATCATTATGTGAATCCACTCTGAGGAAAATAAGATATGATAAATACAATGAATATTCTTTTGTTGCTCAGCTGTCTATATGTTCAGTGGTTTGTTTAGTTTGGATTCTGGCTGTTTTTTATCCATGTTGAAAGGTATGAGATTCTAGCAAGAAAAATGTGAAACAGTCACAGGTCAGAGCAGGCCAGTGTGTGATAGTTGTCAGCATTCTAAAGAAGGACATGGCCCTACCCGTGAGAAGCAGGGGCTCTGCAGGAAAGAGCTGCTCTGAGACCTGTTTGAAATCCAGGAGAGAGCAGGTTTTGAACAGGAGCAGCGCTGAAAGGTAGCATCTCCATCCAGCCCTTGCTCTAAATGATACAAAAATACATCAACTGTACCTCCAAATACAAACAATAGTCTTGATTTTTAAAGATCAGACTTGTCTTGAGGAAAGTCAGTTCATGTACTTTAAATCAGATCACGACTGAAATGGTTTATTGATTTATTAATGGCATGTAATTCACCAGCAATCAGTGAACTAAAACTTCAGGATTAGTATCAGCCTTACAACAATCAAACCACAACAGTAGACACTTACAAAATGTTAATAAACATCTACAAATTTCTAAACATGCTTCTGAAGTAATCCTAAAACCTTCTAATTCTCCCCCTACTGCCCACAGAGTATATGCACCCCTGTTACGCACGTTCAGACAAGGGGGTTGGGAGCACACACCTCCCCTTCCTTGGGACTGCGGGTTCCCCTACTTGCACGCACCTCATGTTGGGGACCCAGGAGGCATGCCTGTAAGCAAGGCTAAAAGCACCCCTGCTGTCCAGAGAAAGCCTGTAACACTGCCGTCTGGCTTGTAAGGAAAGCCAGTCTGAGGTTTTGCAGATGAGGGCTAGTGAAGAGTTGGTAGAAGAGGACATGTGTCTGCATTGCAGCCCCCTCAGTTCATAGTTCAACATCTTAATTCAAACTTTTCTTCTCTCCAGCAGAAAGGCAGTCTTAAAGGCAGCTGAGGAACAGGGATATGTTAATTACCATCAGTCAGAATGATGGTGAAAACATTTGGTGGAGGTTTGAATAGAAAGCTAGGAGCAACAGCTCCTTAAAAGATATCAACAGTTGTCAGACTCCATTTGCCAAATCTCCAACTTAGCGTTACTGAAATGTAGCATTCAGTAAGACTGAATACTTATATGGACTTCTGGATGTTGTAAGTACTTGTGAAAGCTGGACAATAATATTCAGTTTTAATTTATAGCAGACAAACATCCTTAATTTTCAAATGACAACTGATCCATGCTGCAGATTTTCAGAAGACAGAAATGCAAGGCCTGAGGCCCAAGTGGGCCTCCTGCCTGATGAACTGTATCTAGAAACCTGGCTAGGCTTTCCAGAAGATAGGCAATTGGTACTCAGTGGGAATAATTAACATACACCCATATGCAGATGAGTAGTTTATAYGCTCAGAGAGACCAAGAAAGAATACACAGAACTGCAAGTAGACCCATTGTTACCCCGTATTGGTAACAATATGCCTAGTGGACAAAAATGACAATTCGAAAAAAAAGTAAAGCTGCAAGGTGGGGCAAAAGTGTTGTCGAAAGAAAAAAGCAATACTGCCATTCTTTATAGTTGTCTTTGTTCTTTTAAAAGAGAAGAACAGAGAAACAGGGAAGATGTTTTGGCTTATAAAGGATGAGCTAGTAGATTTGTACGGCTAAGGAAGTTAAACTTGAAAGAGATTAGAAAGATATAGCCTTCTGTACATAGATAACCTGAAAAGGAGCCTTGTACTGGAATTCAGTGACAAAGTAAGTGAATTGGCAGAGTACAGTTACATGCTGAAATCTGCAAAATGAGATCAACTGGGAGATCTTGTGGAGGTTGAATCAATCCTCAAGAGAGGTATGGATAAAGATGTTGAGGGTACCCAGTGACTGGAGGGGAAAACTAGATACTTTCTAAACTGAATTCTTCAGTTCACTGGTCTGAAATGTTAGAAGTTGCCACTCAAACGGAAAAATGGGAGCTGCTGAGACAATATTTAGTCATCCTTGAAAAAAACAGGGCTAGCCAACCAGAGGAGTGAAGGCATGTTTGAATTTGAGCAACTGCGCAACCAGCAGCACAGTCAGGCAGCAAATGTTGACAAATTCCATATGTTCAGCTTCTTAGGTGGTGCAGATTATAAACAGTCATCCTAGTATCTGGACAGGAATGACAACTGAGGAATTGCAAAATGCTTCTGAGAGCAGTGAATGAGGCTGATTTTGAAGAGACTAGCAGYATTCTTCCTTGCTCTTTTCCCCGTCACTCACAACTGTCTGAGGAAAGTTGTGAGTTAAAAGCAAACTTTCTAAATAAACTGAAATAAAAACTAAATGAAAAGTGTCCTAATGGCAGATTAATGGCTGGGTGTGTGGTAGGAAAATTAGGATCTCTAATCTGGAAAGAATCCACAGATCCATAGTACGGACTGTTTACATACTGCAGGTCATTCCTATGTTTATTTAAGGTGTGTAACTTCAGCAGAATTAACTCTCATTGGAAATAACAGGAGAAACCTCAAGAAAAATGGTTAAAAGTCTTTGATTTTTTGTAATCTTTCCTCAAAACATGACTAGTCTGTGATCAGCTCCATTTATTTACTGTAAAAGCATATATTGCCATACACACACACACACACATATATACATACAGATCATACCTTAAAAATAGTTCATATCCTAAAATATGAACTTCTCAGGTAGAAGGTTCCAGAGGATTTCAAAGTGCTTTATGACCATTAACACCAGGATTTTCAAAGCTATGTAATTACCTTCATTTTAGAGTCCGGCAGAGAGGGAAATAATTTGTCCAAGGAACATGCAGTCTGGGTATACTAAAATATATTGGACAGAAATCTTGACAGTCAGGCACGCAGTTTAGCTATAGGATTGTTCTGTCGCTGTGCTGCCAGGCCGRCCAGAGATGACGATCCACCTTTGTGCTGGAGATTAACCAAGGAGCTTGACTGAGACCCTGATTTCTAATGGCGATGAGGGAAGCGACTCATGTCTATCAGCTCCGCAGGGCATTTCTGCTTTTACAGACCCAGATAATGGCACATTAGTATGGCACAGTGCACAAGCTAATGAGCCTTGCCTCTTGGGGGAACCATCAGGCTGAGGGCAGTGCTACTTTGACATGGGTACTTTGCTCCCAGTGTCATAGTCAGCTCAATGATGCTAGCTTGGTGGTAGTTGGGGGAAGTCCCTGAACCATACTCAATTAGATGAGGTGGAGTGGCCTGCAGGACCTCTAGTCCTGATACTTAGGTCATCTAAATTAGGCTAAATTAAATTTGTATGGAGTTAAATTAAATTAGATTCCTTCTGAAATTGCTRTTAATATTGGATCCAGTTTTTAGTCAAGTCAATGGGTTATTCCATGAACTGCACTAGGTGTTAGATTAGCCTCCAAATATTTTCATATAACACCAATGATGACAAAAAGGKGTGTGTGTGTGAGTGAAATCTAAACCAGCGCCTGACTCAGCATGGTAGGAAATTTAGACAGTTAGATATTGAAATAAGACCATGCAGTCTTATCTTCAAAGGCAAAACAGAGACTCTAGGCTCAGTTATGACAATCTATGCAGAGAGCACTGCAGGGCTGGTTAGATGATGAGAGACTCTGATTTTCATGAAGAAAGATGTACCAGCTGACAAGAGCATAGAATCATTTTAGATAGTAGTGCATAACGTGCTGTTTTTTTCAAGCATTTTCCCTTAACTATACAGAGACAGGAAGGATAGTCCTAGAGGAAAGGGTCTTAGCTTTAGTATGCAGGAGACTCCACTGGAATTTCTTGTTCTGTCATGAACTTCCTRTGCAAACCTGAGCAAATCACTTTTTGTCTCCGATCCACATGGGTTATTTAGGTTTCCTAGCATCTGTTTCAGTCCCTTGCTCCCATTTATTTCCAAGTCAGACTGTTTTCATATCAGTGGGCTCTGGGCTTTTTCTGAAGAATGCGGTAGTTAAGCCCCCTTACGGATCGGTCCATCAGTTTTCTTTGATTTCAGTCCTCCCTCAGTAAGAGGGGGATACAGACACTGAGAATTACAGCTTTACTGGGTCTTACTTTGACCACAGGAGCTTTGGAGAATGGTTGCAAAACTCTGCTTTTGGCAGAAGGAGGGCTTGGGGAAAATTTTTTCAAGTGCTGTAGGTCTAGAGCAATCCATGACCTTGCAAGGGATCAAATGCTACTGCATTGTGATATAAGTGTTTTTAACAAGTGTGAAACCACATAGGTAATGAAAGTAAGCAGCTGCATAGTTTTATCCACCTAAAAGTAGTGAAGACACTGAGATTGCAGAGGGCTAATTCTGAGTAATTGTATTTCTCATTGTTACCATCAAGGAYATGTTTATATTGCACCGCATAAAGCCATATAACCCCCACACTTGGGCTAAATCATTCTGAGCACATGCAGCTGTTTTCGCATGCTGACAAGCCCTGCTGAGACTCTACGCTAATGTGGTCAGAGCTTTTTACAGCTGGCTCTACTCATTCAGAGCCTRCCTGGCATCTCTGTAAGGTCCTGCAGGTCCAGCATGTATGAAGTAGACATTCTCAGAAGTCTACGTGCTGTATAAGTCAGCATCAGACTTGGCCTCAGCAGATTTCAAATGATTGAAGGCAACATTTCATTGCTTCATAAGAATTACATTTTGTTYGGACACTTTGTCTCTAAACCCTCATTATAAGGCTCCTATTTCCCTTAAACGGGTCAAGGAACTGCTTTTTAAATAGAGGCAGGCAGCTCCTCTGCGGTGTAAATCAGTGCAGCTCCCTTTAAATCAATGAAGCTATCCCAGTTTACTCAGGGTGAGGATCTGACTCAAAGACTAATGGAGGAAAGGTGACACAAAGAATGAGATTTTTCTAAAGCTTTCAACATTAGTCTGACTCTGTGCCCATTTCCTCTGAAAGAAAAAGTCTTATTAAATTCAGAGGGAACAGAGTGATGCCAAGGCTGAAAGCTGTTTGAAAAATCCCATCCCTCAGGCTGAGGGTGTCTCAGATTGCTCACTGATTAGAGCTGATTGACTATGAGGGTTTGACAGTCTGGTAGTGTCCTTTTTGACCACCATCAACAAAACTGGAAAACCCTGAACCACTCAAAAATCAGGAGAGTAAAGCCCAAACAAATTGGATGACTAGTTTGTATGTTTGACCGTTTGAAAAAATGGCATATTTGCACTGCATCTCCAAGTAGTGAAACTGCCCAGATACCAAACCTCAGATTCTTCCAGGAGTTGAAGATGTCAGTTTCTAATGGATCTCAGAGCTGTTTACTGGATTTCTGCTTCCATGAAGACTTCAGGAGGTGTGCAGGGCCACGCTGTTCTGGTTGAAGCCAGTGTATTACATTCCTAGAAGTGAGGGCTCTGTGAGTAGGAGCAGGAGTTRCTGGGGTTTTTTGCACTAAAAATGCTTAGTGTCTTTGCTGATGGATGAATGTAGCCTAAGAAGCTTCCCACTGTTGTTTAATTGACCTTGACTATCCTTGATGCATTGGGCTTCAGATCCTACAGATGCCAGTATGTAAATAACCCAAATAATTTGATGAAAGAAAAGTGYCAGGTAAAGAGGCATGAGGAGGCACAAGGAGAAAAAAACCCAAGCAACCTTCTCCCCTCTRAAAGTCCCACGCATAATGATGCACAAAAAAAGAGAATGCATGTATTAACTTCTAAAAGAACAGGGAATGGGTTAATGTAACTGGAGAAGATAAGTGTCAGCATATTTTTTTTTACATGCTTTTCTGCTAATAGCACTGAGCCTGAAATGGCACCAATGTGTTAATGTAACTTGATCAAGCTGATTATATAACAACATAAAGACATTTTCCTTATCTTCCGGCCTCATCATAATTCATTTGCAGTATGTTCCAACTGACTACACTATACATCGGTAGTTATGTTCTATACATAATAAAATTACCGCATTACATGTTTTCATTGATATATGTATTTATATATTCATTTCACAAGGACAGGAAACTTCCCATCATTCTCTAGCTTTGCAAGTGCTTTCACTGTGAAAACAGTTTCACTTAAGTATTGTTTCAGGTATCATGGCTGCTCTTAGGCTATTTTAGTTTTGACTTAAGCAGATGTGGTTAACTCAGCAATAGCAGAGTCTTGACAAGAACACTAAGAAATCTCTCAATAAGACTTAATTACCTGAGTGGGCTTTAATAGGACTTTCTGAAAGAAGTCATTTCATCATTCATTTTTCTGAATAAAGGTCACAAAATATAAATCTTAAATATTCCTGACATAGACACAGGTTCATAGACMGTGAACCTGTAGGACCCTCTGACATTACCCACTACCCTAGGGAACGAAAATGTTAAAACTGGAGCTGTCAGGCAGAGCAAAATACAATATTGTCTGCAAGATGTTTCTAAGTTATGGCTGCTGGGCCAGTAAAAGGAATAGCATCCAGTGGAATGAGTAATTTTGTAGCTCATACTGTGCAAACAGATCCCCAGCTCTCTGGGGATCTCTGCAACATGGATAAGCATGCTGGTACAGACAGATATTCAGGGGGCCATACCTAAGTACTGTAATCTTGGGGAGCATACACAGTATGCTATGTTTTATGGAAAGTAGCTGAATTCCTACTTTAACATCACAATCTAACTCAGATTCCTCTTCGGAACTATAAATAGTGCCTCCCTATATCATCGATAACTTCTCAGTTTGCATCAGTAATGAAATCTTAAAAGAGAAGAGAAGAAGCAAAAGCCTTTAAAAAGTTAGGAAATAAACAGAAAGTACTGCTCTGGCTAGGAAACTTTTAATATTACCATTCATATTAGAACTCATGCAGCGCCATCTCTTTGTAATTATCAAAAAATAGAAACTGTAGGCATGGGGGAAAAATATGAAGCTGGAAGTACACATGATGAGAGACATAATGTCTAAATTATTATTATTATTTTTGTAATTTTTCCTTTAGTGTTCCTCTCACAGAGGAGAGCATATTTTTCATCACTTTTGTAAGTTGCACTAATTGTGTTGTTTGCTCTGTTCCGATTCGGGAGAAGTTTGGTAATCCTAATATCATTGCATGGCCCACAAACAGGAGCCCCAAAATGGAAGCAGTTTATTACGAGATGTTATCTTCACACCAAGCGACATTTCAGGGAAGTAAATAGCAGTTTGTGGAATAAAGCAATCGAAAATATGCAAGTACACTCAGCAAACAGATGGTGTTTAGAATGAGCTGGATATTCCTTTTCCATAGCTCTAGCTCAAAATATTTGATTCAAAACTTCACTTCACAGTTTTTTTTCTCCCCTAATCCTTTTGAAGGCTAGAGCTTCCTTGAAGGTTATCTGTCGCTTCAGCTTGAACACAGGCTTTCATTTCTTGAGTATGATCTTACTTGCAATTAGACCATATAAAATACCAGATACAATTTTCTATTAAAAAAAAAGAAGGAAAGAAAAGAACAGTTCTGCACACACCAGTCCTCAGATTCAGGAAATTATACTGTAATAGCTCCAGTAAGCCAGTGGGGTGTGTCTGCAAGAAATTATAAAAGCTAATAATATGCCTGGTTGTGATGAAGCCCACTTGTTCGTGGAAGGCTATTTTTATCAGAAATGTGGAAAGATTTCAGACACCATTACAGATGTAAAGGGGTTATTCCCAGTGGAAGACAAATCTAGTTAAAAAA
>NW_028185239.1:1671138-1833869 GCF_003343005.1 Rhea americana | reverse complement strand
TGGAATTGGTAAATATCCATTCCCTTTCCTTTATCCTATTTCATTAAGGGCCGGAAGTTTGTCTGTGGCCAATAATTAGCATATGCCTGAGTTACAGAGGGATCAGAAGCTAATGAGAAGAGGATTTGTGCTATGTATTGTCTTGGGACAGAAGAGTTGTACCTTGTCTTTTTATTTTTAGAGATGGTGAAATTTTAGAGATTGTGAARTTATGAAGTATATGAAAAGGCTGAAATAATGATCTTCATGGAAAGGAGTGAATATAGATCACAGTTTGGTGAAGTACTTGTATCCATGCTTAATTATACACTGTTCAACAAGACACGCATAAGTTTTTCTTTTATTCACCTCAGTATGACTGAAGTGCATGTTTAACGTAAATCCATGTATATTTTGTGTGTCTGAATCAGAGGTGCATTGAAGTGATACCAGTTCTGTCTTGGTATGAGAGAGAGATCATAGTTTAGATGCATACTCTGTCTCTCTGGTGAAATTATCAAGAAATGCTTTTACCTGGAGCTTGTTATATGTTTTATTCCTATTTACATGTACTGCTGTTTTTGCTTATGAAAGCTGAATCTGCTTCTTCTGCTTCTTGTCGCTATACAGTCCTCTCATAAAATTCCTGATGTCATCTTCTAGGCTAAACTACCTGCCCATAAAGACCAGACCAGCCCTTGATATGCAGTTAGGAGAGTTAGGAGAGCACCTAACCCTTGAGGTGGGCAGCAATTCCTGACCCTGCCAACCTTTCCATAAATCACCTTGGGCAGCACTACTCTCCCAGTGACTCCCTTCTCAAAACGACCCTGGGAAAAGCTGCCAGCACACATCCCATAGACTGTGGCTGCTCTCCCCCAGACCATGTTCCAGCACTGTCGTTGCTCATGTGTGGCAAGCCCCTGAGGCAACCCTACAACCCATGCAGGGCATCCAGATCCTCTTGTTTAAGGGGCTGACAGCACTAACTGCACTAGCAATGCGGGCTGCCTTGTCAAAAGCTGACTCTTTCCTTTCTTTCCTGGCAACATCAACACCTGGTGTACTGACCTTGCTCTTGTGTTAGAAGAGCACGTTATGTGTGTGGCCAGCAGGTCCTAGAGTATGGGCCCTTCTCAGCCTCTCCCCATGATACGTGCCAAATCAGCAGCTTTGCAGCCTCACATGACCGTGGTGCCTGTCACGCCTGCCCTTATGTATTCACAGACATCATCCACCTTGGCCAAGGAAAACACTTAAAACTTTGCTGGCCCAGAGTTGTCAGGAGACCCTAGCATGGCTTGCAACCAAAACCAATGGCAATAATCAAGCAGAGCACCTCTTGGCGGCCAGTGCAATGCATGTGCATTCACCAGAAAACCTTTTGTTCACCCGCCATGGCTAAAACCTACTCAGATGTACTTCCCTCTCAAACCTCTCCTTCTCCATCCTTTTATCTCTTTCAGTTTTCACTGAAGCGGTGCTGTACCATTTTTGAACAGGTAAAAGTACTGCCCACACCCTATATTCAGATGTACACAGASAGCAATCCACTAAGGGTGAGAGGGAGAGCAAGATGGAGAAGGAGAAAATATGGAAAGAGAGAGAAATGACACGGTATGTACACAAGCCTAGAGTATACTGAGAGGCCCAAGGGAGCCTAAGGACCTGTACTGTAGATAATGGAGGCTCTCAAAAGCAGTTTGGCAGAGAAGATAATTGTGGGCAATATTACTTTTGAATTGACTTTCTGGTTGAGAGGAAAAAATAATCTATCTGTGTATTGGTACCCAGCACTAGAGATGGCTTTAAAAGGGTTTGTTTGTTTTTTCATCTCCTCATTCTTTTGCACATTTTTTTTTTTTTTTGCTTTTCAAGAAAAAAATTAAAAAAGCGAAAAATATTTTAGTTGCTTTATGCTTCTTAATAGTCCAAGCTCCCAGGTTGACTGCACTATTCCACATTCCAATATGGTGTCCATTTTGGAGACTGTCTGCATAGCAGTCACACAACTTCAGAGGCTAGTTGATAGGAATGAACAGAAGTGTCACGTAAGCTGTCTTCAGGTGCCCTAAGATAATGTGGCAGTTCTCTAGAATGAAAATAGCTGTGTTTGTTGCTAAAAACAAAAATTTTCTAGTTTTCTAGTGTACTGCATTTATTTTTTTTTATAAATGTACTGCATTTTTTATAGAGAAAGGAAATAATTTTACATAAATGYTTTTTGAAAAGGCTACTTTTCTAGCATGAAACAATTTCAGAGGAAAATTTTTACCAACTGGGACTAGTACTACTCTGTTGCCTTYATTGATAGTTCTCTCTACAGATGCAGAATAGAAGCCCAGAAGATTATTTTCCTGCTTTAGTGAGATGTGGACAAATGCATCAATTGCAAATACTGTATTCTACAGCTTTCAGAACTGGATCAATTAGATTCAGTATTCTTTTCTACTGATGGGTTTCTAGGACACAAACATACAAATGCTACTTAAGGATGCATTATTTTAAAATGGAATTATCAGTATGCAGTCAGAGCCACAAAAATAGGATACTTATTAGAGACCATGCTTGTAACTCACATGATCTAGGAGAATAAAATGTGGAAATATATCTTCATAAAAAATTCACGCAGTCACAAATTGTGCCATCTATTTCTGTACACTACTTTTTCTGTTACTCCTAGAGAGAGAGGGTCTTTTTATTTAAAGTAATTGTTGTTGGTTTTTCAGAAGACTTAAAGTATTCATCTTCTCCCCTCTCCTGCTGCCTTTTAGAAGTAGTTAAAGAACTGAAATTAATTAAGTTGTGACCTCATGTCAGCATTATATATCATAATTAATAGCAAACAACATCCTTAAGGTCTTAAGATCTGCACAATTAAAGCCAGAAATCTGTGAAAAAGACAAGATTAAAAACAGAGTGTTGGGATAGAGAGTCTTTAAAAGTTGAATTCCCCTGCATGGGGGTTGCAATCACTGAAAAGTTCACCAGAGGTACCAAAATACATTTACATAAACCCCTTTGTTCTTCTCTGCAATTACCTATCCATTTGTCTCCAGGGAACTGCAGGCAATTTCCTGTCTCTAAGCACTGTACACTCTTATCATGTGTTTCACACTTAGGTTTTATGGCCCAGAACGTCACTAAAGCAAAGGTGCATTTKGAAAACGGAGGTAATCGGGATGCTCTGTCTATGAGGCTCTCCTGGTTCCAGCCCTGGCGCGAGCAAAGTAGACTTTCTTTATCTTGCACAAGCTGAGACTGGTTCTCAAGAAAAACAAGACAAAACAAAACAAAACAAAAAAACCAACAAAAACCCGCACTCGTGTTCTCTTCATTTCCTTGTGTAGCTATTAGAAGGATTTTACAAAATTGATACAATTTTTGGTTTTCAGTGCTCAAAAAGGAACCACATATTCTAGTTTTAAGAATATTCCTTGAAAATGCAGTATTCCTCCTTTTTTCCATTTCCACTTTGCCCCTGAAARTAACTTGGAGAAAATGATATATGCAAGTGAAAAAGATTGAATATTTTGTTCTTCAATTTTGCCGTAAAAGGAAAAAAAACAAAAATAATTAAAGGAAACCTCAATTTTCCTGAAAGACCAGGTGATTAAAAAAAAAAAAAAAGTCCTTGATTTAAAGGCTTTTAATGTCTTCACTGTTTTTTAATTATTTCTATGGGCTCATCTTTAGTACTGTCTGTAGTACAGTCTCTCTTTCTACTGATTTCAAGCAAAACCTCAAACATTTTCCCTGGTTAGCACTTAAGGCTCCATCTTTACCCTTACTGTTTCTTTTTATTGTCTTTTTTCTGTAATTTTTACTTCTTTCTGGCCAACAGCACCTTTCTCCCATGGTTATTTTATAATAGCTTTATTATTTCTGTGTTGTTCAGTCCTCCTTTGCCGTATGATCTTTCAGTTTGAATTCCTCAGTCCTGCTTACATATTTTTAAATGGATGCTTGCTCACTTGTGAATATATTACCTCAAGGTAGTTCATTTCAAAAGATGTTTAATAGGTGATGACAAGCACTGACCATTTTAAATATTTTAAATATGCACATCTRTGGTGCATATTTCAGTCGCCTCTATTTTAAAAATTCTGCTACCTTGGCTTTTCACTGTAATTATGAATGATCTCCTGTGCTCATGTTCTATTGCTGTGCTGAAACTGGATGGCCTTTTCTATAGTCCTGATACAAGTCATCAAGTTGCAAGTCTTTGTTTTAGATCTCACCTCCAATTCCTTTTTTCCTCACTTCTCCACTGTTACTGATGTCCTTAGCTTCTTGCTCATCACAGTCTTTCAGTCTCTCTTAAAGGCACTTTGTTGTTACTCTCTTGCCTCCAAATACAAACTCTAAAAYTCTGATTCTGAAATCATTACTAATGCTAATGCATTTCTGTAAAAGTATATCCCTATTGTTATGGAGCTGATTCTGCCTCCCCTAGTAGTATTAAGTAGTGTGTTAAGCATCAAGTTCCTACTGAAATCTGTAGAACTTCTCCCTAGTAAGAGTGAATGAATCTGACCCTTCTATAATAGCTTACCCAGTACATAGTTATGATAGAAGCAAAGTCAGCCTACTAGAAGATTGTTCTCTGGATCAGAAAAGGTGTTTCTATGTCTGAATTATGTTGTCTTTTTACAGTAAAAGAAAAAGACTGAGGCCCAAATGCCTCAAATGTCCATAACACGTTGCTCACACTTTAACAAGCACTGGTAACTACCAGTGGGGGGTAGCTTTAATAGCAAAGAGCACAAAAGAAATGAAAAAGTAATTCCATAAAAAAGTTACAGTAAGAACATAAAAGAACTGTCAGCATTTCTGTTCCACATACTGACATTCTAGAAACGTAGTCACAAAAACTAAAGCAGAGGAAATAGTTATTGCACTAGTTCACTGTAACCTGTCCCAATCCTGTTTTTAAATAGCAGCATGAAACTGGCAAGTTTTGTGCGGGATTACAGGGAAAGACGCCTAGAGGTACAACAGGATGGCAAATGTCAGCAGACGTCTCTCAGCTGTTTGGGGTTTTAATTCATTTGCAGAACGCTGCCAATTCTAGATGACATTACTGCTTTCTCGATGGCAAAAGAAAAGCTGCTGCTGTTGTTAGCACTGCTGTTTGATCAAATTCAATAGATCGTACTTCATTTTTTTATTGTGCTATTCAACGGAGGGCCTAGAAACAGTATGTTTGCTAAGCATGTAGAAAGCATAGGAATAGCATTTCTCTGCTAAATTTAGTTATGGTTGTCTTAACATTTCCTCTGCTGATACTTGCTTTTTCCAGTGGCTTATAGCACTAATGTTCATCATAGAATCACAGAATCAAAGAATTTGTAAGGTTGGAAGGGACTTCTGGAGATATCTAGTCCAACCTCCCTGCACAATCAGGGTCACCTAGAGCATGTTAGACAGGGTTGCATCCAGGCGGGCTTTGAATATCTCCAGAGGACACTCCACAAGCTCTCTGGGCAACCTGTGCCGGTGCTCTGTCACTCTCACAGGGAAGAAATTCTTCCTCACATTCAAGTGGAACTTCCCGTGGTTCAGTTTTTGCCTGTTGCCTCTTGTCCTGTCACATGGGACAACTGAAAAGAGTTTGGCCCCATCCTCTTGACACCTTCCCTTCAGGTACTTATAGACATTGATAAGATCCCCCTCAGTCTTCTCCTCCCCAGGCTGAAGAGGCCCTGCTCTCGCAGCCTTTCCTCATARGGCAGGTGCTCCAGCCCTCTGATCATCCTCATAGTCCTAAACTGGACTCTTCTCCAGCAGCTCCATGTCTCTCTTGTCGTGGGCATCCCAGAACTGGATGCAGWACTCGAGATGAGGCCTCAGCAGGGCTAAGTAGAGGGGTAGGATCACCTCCCTCGACCTGCTGGCAACATTCTTCCTAATGTACCCCAGGATGCCATTGGCCTTCTTGGCCACAAGGGCACATTGCTGGCTTATRGTCAACTTGTCACCCACCAGCACTCCCAGGTCCTTCCCGGCAGAGCTGCTTTCCAGCAGGTCAGCCCCCAGCTTGTACTTGTGCCTCGGGTTATTCCTCCCTAGGTGCAGGACTCTGTACTTGCCCTTGTTGCACCTCAGCAGGTTCAACAACGCCCAACTCTCCAGCCTGTCCAGGTGTCTCTGAATGGCAGCACAGCCCTAACTTGGTATCCTCAGCAAACTTGCTGAGGAGGCACTCTGTCCCTTCATCCTGGTCATTGATGAAAAGGTTGAACAAGATGGGACCCAGTACTGAGCCCTGGGGGACACCTCTAGCCACAGGCCTCCAACTAGACTCCATGCCACTGATGACAACCCTCTGAGCTCTGCCCTTCAGCTAGTTCTCAATCCACCTCACTGTCCACTCGTCTAACCCACACTTCCTGAGMTTCTCTAGGAGGATGTTATGGGAGACAGCGTCAAAAGCCTTGCTGAAGTCAAGGTACACAACGTCCACTGCTCTGCCCTCACCTACCCAGCCAGTCATTCCATCACAGAAGGCCATCAGAGTGGTTAAGCAGGATTTCCCCTTGGTGAATCCATGCTGGCTACTCCTGATCACCTTCTTTTCCTCCATATGCTTGGAGATGACATCTAGAATGAGCTGTTCCATCACCTTTCCAGGGATGGAGGTGAGGCTGACTGGCCTGGGTCCTCCTTCTTGCCCTTTTTGAAGGCTGGAGTATCATGAAGATACTGAACAAGACAATGACTTCCAAACTCATAAGGGAGAGTYCTGACCCATTCTTCCCTCCTTCCAGACATCTGAAGAAAGAATGCAGAAATGACAACAAATTTCCACTTTTTGATTAGTCATCCATAAAGAATATATGAAATCTGTGGACAAGATAATAGAAATACGAAGGCCTCTAGGCCTGCCAATCATGGATATGAAAGTAGTGGACAGGATTTTGATTAAATGTTTTGGATCAGAAGGAACCATTTCATTATTTGTGCTGCCATACCACCTCTCACCAGCTATTACATTTCAGCCAGCTAGCCTTGTACTGAGCCCAGGATTAGGGGCTGATAAAAATATTACTCACATTCAATTAAAATGTAAGGAAAATACCCAGTCTTGATTATGCAATCTTGATTTGAAAACATTAAGCAAGGTGGAGCTACTGTTTTAGCTTGCTTTAGTGGATTGATCATGCTTGTTTTTAAAAATGTGTGTGATTTTTTTCTCAATTTATCTAGTTTCTCTTTCCAAATATTGGATCTATTTCTTTCCTTGCTGTAATAATAAAGTTGCTTTTTTAGTATTCCACATTTTCTTCTCATGGAGGTATTTATATACTGGTATCAAGTCAGCTGCCAATCTTTTTTTGATAAGGTAAATACACTGAACTTTTTGAGCCTGCTACTGTTAAAACATTTTCTCCAATCTTTAAATTATTTCTTTGGCTTTTCCTATCCTTCTTCAGTATTCATAATGTCTTTAGATGTGGCCTTTAGAAGTGGAATATTCTAGTATCAGTTTCATGAATGTGACAGAGGTAAAGCATTTTCCTACACCTAGTAGCTATGCTCATGTTTGTACCGTGAGTAAGGAATTAGGATTATTAGCCTTTCTTACCACTGAGGCACTCAGTGTGGCCAACCAAAAAAGCCTACAACACCTTCTTAGAGTCACTGCTTTCTAGGGTACAGCTCACAAGACTCAGTACTAGTAGGGCCTGTATCTTCTCCACAGATGTTTCTTCATTGATTGTACTGTAGCAAGTGTATTTGTTTGAATGGACCCTGAATKCAAAGTAATTCAGTTTGTTCTGCCTTAGTCATCTGTCTTCCTCATTTACTTCTTCAGCATATCCTCAAGTTTTGTCAGTTCATTGGTTAATTACTCAATTACACAGGTTTAATCTGGGAGAAACTACTCAAGAGTCAGTGGAGATACTCTAGGGCTGACCCGTTGCCTCAATTCCTGCCTCCCGGGACGTAACTATCCATGCTAATAAACAGTCAAAACATTCCCTTCCTAATTTAGCTGTTGCTATTAGCATCATCTCCAAACAAGACATATACTAACATAGCTGATGGCCGTGATGTGCCAAGTAGCTGTAGGGCCTGGGAATGTGAAGAAGCATTTAATTTACTGGTGAAGACCCAGCCATTGTTACAGTAAAGGGAGTGACACCCATTTCTGCCTTTTTGCTGAATTTGTTTAGAAACAGGAGCTACTATATTGAAGCATTGCCGAAGCTCTTCCCTAAGGGCTCTCCAAAGTAGCAGCAGTAGGACTGTAAGAAAGCTGTACCTGCAATAGCAGCAGATTGCAATGAAAGATTGCAGTCAGCCTTCTGAATTTCCCTAAAAGATATTTTGCATTTGATTCACAGGTCCGTAGGTCCTTTAAGGGACATTTGTTACAGTCTATTAGGATTAAATTTACCTTCTGTAATGTGCCCCTGTTCTGAGAGATCTTTCAGTGGTACAGAAACGTTTCTGTTATTTCGATAACTTCTTCCTGAGCACTGTGTGTGATAAAGGGAAAAAAAGTGTGTGACTGGGCATCTTCTTCCTGAAAAATCTTTACTTGAATTTACTCCGGAGTAAAAAGGAAGAACAATCAGACGCTAGAGTGTAAATTCTGTGGTAGAATGTAGACTAGAATCAAATCCCCAGAATTCAGGGAGCAAAGCACAAATGACTCTTTTATTATATTTCCAGACAGTTTTCCGTATCCAGCCCTACTTGGTGATGCTTGAAAACCAGGACATGTACCTACAGCAAGAGAAAGATACATGATATCCTTGAATCTATCACTTTTTATATAGCTTCTTTTTGATCTGAAAATCACAAACATTACATCAATACTCAAGCTTCAAATTGTAGTACACTCTGCCTACGTATGTGGATTACAATAATATACTTTCCAAAATACAAGACAAGATGGGAAACACTTCCCAGAGCAGTTAGTGCAAATGACACGGAATTGAAAACCCACATGGACTTCAGTAAGCTTTACACCTAGATTAGCTCCCACATATTTTAAAACTCATTCAGTGTTCAGCAGACAGAAACTTCAGAAAGCAATACAAAAACAGCTATTTCTTTTTTCTAGATACCATAGCTGCGTCTATGCTAGTAAATTAAGCATTTCTGTGAACGTTCCCAGCACTATTTGTTTTCCTAATACAGTTGTAGCTGATATGTAGATAGTCTCCTGGTTGCAGAAGGAATAAAACTGGACTGCTGAGAAGAAATACATGGTGGAAATATAACAGATTAATGCAGTTGTACTCCCACACAAGCTGTAGTTTTGTCAAGTAGTTCCCAGCTTTCTGCCATCCAGTTTAATTCTGCTTTGAGCTTTTATTTTCTGGACACTTACTCTTCTCCTTAGGTTTTGTTGGTGAGGAAAAGGGGACATTTCTTTGCTGCTCCTAAGTTAATTATCCTTGTAAAACTGCTAGTAGCCAAAAACACGTTGCCAATGTGGAAGGCAGAAAAATAAACTGAAGTGGTTCTGCAACTCTAAGGAGTTGAGTGATCCTAGTGAATCTCTAAACGGCTTCCCTTTTATGTAAATCAGATATGTTCTCTTGGAGGTAATCATCTGGCCACTATTCCTATTCATATATTTTTAAAATACTTCCTTCTTCTATCCTCAACTGAAAAATATAGCTCTTGACTTTAGTCAGTATGTTGCTTCTACTTGTCTTTGTTATGCTTCCTTAGCATATGGCTTCTGGATCTTCATTCTCTCATGGTATAATCCAGTCACTCCATTTCTACCTCATGGCATTAAATCCATCTTAAAAGCTCAGTACCAGGGAGCTTTCTGCTGTCTTCTGCATCAGGCTTAAGCTTTTCAGTGTAGTGCTCAAATCTCTTTCCTCATCTGCATGTAGTTTTCTTTGCCAAGCTTTTTGCCATCTGTAAGAAAACCTAGTCAAAAAAAGGTTTCATTTTACTTTTTTGGACAATAAAGAGCATGTCTGTGACACAAAAATTGTAATATATCTGGTCTCCAGAAGGTTTTTAATGTTTTTTGAAAACATGAAATTCATAAAAAACATCCACAAAACGTTTTTTACTCTCTTCCCAGTGAGATTTTCTGCTGAACTGCTGACAAAAGCCAACTCTTTCTTCCCCCACCTTTGAGGGGAGAAAGGAGAAAGGGAAGCAGGGAACAGCTCTGATATAACAACTACTCCTTTTTACTCTTCCTCTCCAGGCTTTCSTTCCTGCTGGCTTTGCAGCTGCTGCAGCCTTGCTAGCCGCAAACAACGCACACTGCGGTGTGGTTATTCCATTTGTTTTGCCGCTTTTTGTCTCAGCTGTTGCCGGTCTGTCTCTCAGAGCGAAAATTTCTGCAGACACGGTCTCTCTTTYTTTCCTGTGTTATATACACTGCAGAACGCGTTGCCAGTACTTGGTAAATAAACTAAATGAACTATTGCTTTTTGTGATCACCAGTCACATGAGAATGGGGTATATGTGTGGAGGTGGTATCTGGCTTCATTTGCTTTGCTTTTTCAGTTGTACAGAATCGTATAATTGTGCTGGTATGTATCAAGGGGATATTTTTTTCTAGATGCATGGATTTCTACTCATCAGTAAAAGCCTCAGTACTATGCCAGTACCCTACATATAAAGTATTATTGTGTGTGTGTGTGTGTGTGTGTGCATCTGTGTATACATACGTGTGTGCATACACATGCATGCTAATTTAAATATGTGATATAAAATGCCTTAAAAATGCCTCAGAGTAACATTCCATTGAGATACCTGCTGGCCAATTTACTGATTTTGGATAAAGTTAAATTTGAAAGGAAGATAAACACTGATATTTGGTGGTTTAAACAGCCAAAGGCATATTACTTTGAAAAGGAATCATTTTGGAAAGCAAACTTCTATTATTATTWTTTTTTACTTTTTAGTCCYRTTTGAAGTGTCACCTTCCAAAGATCTAGTTTGTTGCCCTTGACAGATGAAATTTAAATTCACTGGAGTCACTGAAGTAAGAGGTTGTTCTAAAGTCTCTGCTTGAGTGCATGTTCAACTAATAGCCAGCAATGTTCTGAAAAAATACAGCCTGAGCTTCTATATAAAGAATATCAGCTCTCATTATACATTAATGTCTTTCTCATTCCAATAGAAGTGTTAATGCCTCCAGAAAGAAGGGCMCACAACCTGAGCTTTAGCTAGAGTCTCGTCAAAGCTCAGAAAAGATTTTGAGCGATATAGAGCTATGTTTCTGCTATCTCTGATTCTGAAATTGCTTAGTTGAACTGTTGAGCTGTCTGTTCCTCACCACATATCAGAAGGTCTTCAAGGATGCTCTGAATTTCACTGACATAGGAGCTATGTCAGATGACTGCAGCTGAGGATCCAGGTTCAGTGTCTCATCATCATAGTTACTCTGTGTTCCAAATGGGGGAAGAAGTGCTTTCTGCTTCACACAATAAATACCTTAGTATATCAGAAACACTGGTGAAAAAATCCACSTAAGTGTCCAGGACAGACAGAGGTGTCCAAGATTTCAGACTGGTACTCAAGATGCAAACTCTGGCTATCCCTGAATGCTTATTCCCTGGAAAGTAATATGATATGGTATGGTGTAGGTGCTGTCAGAGTGACACTGGGCAATCTTTTCGTTCACAGCGGAGACAAGTATGAGCTTGTTTTACCTGAACAAGCAATGCCAGTCCAGCRTGTAGCACATACTGATTCTGAATATATGAAGCATAAATTTCTGAGGTAAATGTATGAGAATGTCTCCTAAATATGCATCTTAACCACAAACCTAGAAGAACTCTTTTAAGAAATTAAATCCTCTTAAGGAAAATAACATCTTGTTACAAATTATTTTTAAGAAATTAAGATGAATTAATTTCAAAAGGCAATTACATGCAAATACAGTAGAAGGAGAATAATTTACACTAATAACATTGCAAATTATGGAGTTTCACAAATTATTGAGTGAGTAACAACAAATCCCACCTAAGAATAATGCATCACAAAACATCCAGCATTTTGTTTTTCCAAATGCTATTTAGCTTTAATTATGATACAGTAAAACAATGAAGAGGCCACCTAGGGGAAAAATGCKTCTAAATACATGAGAGACCCGTGGCCCAAATTCTGTAATCTCAGTGTAGAATCCCTGTCTCTAAGCATCTCTTTGAGCTGTTAACCGTTTTTGGGTATTTCCCATAATAAAGTAGGGAGTAATAGAAATGCTACATTGCTGATTTAATCTTAAGGTATAAATAGGATGAATTTAAAGAGCAGGGACTATGAATCCTGTAGAAGCAGAGGTCAGATTTTAAAATGAAGTATCACTATCTATGCGCTCATAAGTTCCCCCTCACCATGATATCTGAGCACTTCACARTCCCTGATGGATTCTCTCCTCTCATCATTTTGAAGCAGGGAATTTCTCCACTTCACAGCTGGGAAACAGCAACGCAGAATAGATTAAGGAGGTCACATACAGCGTCTGCTGATGAAGTGGGAATTGACCTAAATCTCCTGAGTCCGGTGACTTATCTGTTAGAACAAGCTTTCATCTAGTAGAGCATTTTATATAAGGCAAAAGCAGAATTCTCTCCTTTGTGCTCAAATTAAAATATACCCTTGTTCTGCAAACTGTTTATCAGGGAGGCTCCACTGCCACAGTACCCAGAAGCCAGATGCCACAGGAAGATTCACACATGCAGAGCRGTAGCAAGCCCCACAGGCAGCCTACAGATCTGTCGCTAGCACAGAGCAGTCAGCGGCTTGTCAGACGAGGCTGGCCTTCAACCATTTGATGATGTGCACAGCAAAGCCTACCTTGCCGGAAGCAGAATGAGGCTGAATGATGAAATCGTAAAACACAGTGGCGTAAGGTAAAATTTGAAATGGTATCAACTGCTAGATTAAAGTTCAACCCAAATATATTCTTCCAGATGTTCACACAAGCTCCCACTGTTATAAATCTTTCAGCTGCTGTAAGTGAACCAAAGCTGTTTATTCTTAACTCCTGCTATTCCTTCATCTGCTTTTTTCAAAGTTACTGATGCTGTCTTTTCTGTTCAGATTGACTGGAGTTGTTTCATGTCAGAAGAATCCCAGAAACTACACATTTCCCTAGTGGGCAGACCTTGCAAGGTACAACAAAGCTTGCATAATGCCTTCCTCTAACAGTGTCTTTTTAATCAGTGGGAAGGGATTTGCTGTACTTGGAATTCAGAAAATCAGGGATACTTAGAAAGTAAATTAAACTAGGCTTTTTTGTTTGCTTGCTGTAAGTATAAGTGAAACTAAAGACGAGGAAAAAAGGCTCACTAATAAGAGACWGGACAATACAGTGATTGCCAGCAGAGGCCAGGGTACTATATGATTGTGCAAATTCTCATGATGTTGCTGGTTGGTTGGAGAGTGGAAAGGTGGTGCTCACAAAAGAAAGGAATTTCCTGTAACTTGAAGTTTGGAAACAATGATTGGAGACAATCTGAGTGACAATATTATAATTTTGTGAAGCTGCCTTTACAATGACTCTGTTAGAGCTCCAAGGCCTTAAAGGGAGGGGTCAAATCCTCTTGCTCCTGCTGTTAGACCAGCATGGATGGCAATGCAGAACTGGTGTCACCGTTACTCCCATCTACGTGAGATTCCCTATAGATTTACATTTCCCATAGTTTTGAAATAAATAACCTGTTTTTTAAATATCTAAAGCAATAGTGGCTTTCACCTCTTTCAGTGTAGAAAACCACCTATGATCCRGCATATCTGCCAAATATTCAGAGCAAATTGTCAGGCAAGATTTTTTCTTTCATCTTTTTAACTTTTCAAGAACATAAAATAATTCTTTTCCCTCTTGAATGTTCACACCTCTTGACAGTAGTTATAATACTTCAGTTTACTCAGCCTTTACCCAGCTCTCACAGTTTTAAAGATTCTAATCTTCCCTAGCTCAAAACCCTGTATTCATGCTGCTGCTCTGTGCTCCTTCCCACTTGGTGACTTCAGTTTGAAAATGAAAATACGCAGCAAGGAACATGATACGCCTCACAGTTTTATGCAGGATGACCTACCTGGATTAACACTGCTGAAATACTGATGTCTGAGAGACCTCTCACTTGTCTTTCATATTTCTGAGGAAATCTTGTATTGTGATAACTATTGTGAAATAGCCTTTCATGTTGTGTATCTGCATGTCATGCTCTGCTGCAAAATAGTACATCGCGTAAATGTCAGATGCAATATTCTGGAGTTACAGTTAAATTATATAGGAAAAAAATAGAGTCTCCTTTAAAGATTTGCCTGCTTTATAGTAAGATCTCCACATACAAAACCAACATTCAGTATAACTGTTTTTGGTTAGGCCTGCCTAAGCCTTGAAAGGAGATTGGCTGCAGCTGAATCATGAGTGTTTTTGACTTTGAGTATTTACGACACAAATTTAACCTTTATGCCAAGTAGATACATATGATATAGTTTCCTGTTGTGGTTCCCCTTGAATCGGCAGAGAGACCATCACTAATAATACTTTGAGTTTGGCTGACACTTACAAAATTTTGCTAAGTTTTCCTCAAAATATTTCTAAAAGGTTAAAGACTTAAAAGGTCATTATGAGGATTAGAATACAAATTCATTTCTTGCTATCAAATAGACTGCCCATCTGATTGACTAGGTACATACTTAATTCTGTAGACTTCTGTTAATGCTCAGGTGTTTGATGACTCTAGAGATGGGCAGAGACAAAATAGATGGGAAGTCTCTCTCCTCCTGTGTGCGTAGGAACAGACTGGTGTAGGCGGAGGAGTAGCTGTTTTTCCTTCTGCTGCATTGCAAATTTCTTCCTGGAGTGGTGGGAGATGAGCAAACCAAGCTGGGGGACAACTGCAAGGGACTGTACCTTCTTTCTCTTTGAAAGTCACACAGAATGCAGACATTCATTCAGCTAGGATAAGATATTCATTTAAAATGTCCGTGTCTTTCTTGTTTTCTGTCTTAACATGAAGTATTTCTAATTCCTCAAAATCCATTCTTCCTCTCCTCTACCTTGGGAGTAGGAGGAAGCTGTGAAAAAACATTGTAAAATCCCCAGCCTCACATTCAAAGCTGCTGACAAACAAGTATACATCCTATCAAAATGTATTTTACACCTCTCACATCTTAAGCTCTTCCAGTCACATTACGAAACAGGGAAGAACCATTCTAGACTACTGCTCAAGCATGCACAGAAACGTGCTTAGTTTCAACTAGGAACAGATCCTTCTCCTTCTCTACTAACTGTTGTTTCTAGCCTGCAAGTCCAGTCTTGTGAACCCTTGCACATGGTCCACAGTGACATTTGCAATGGGATCAGTGGTTACTGGGCAGCTAAGCCCATACTCATATTCATGGCTCTAAAGACCAGGGCTCACATTTGTGATTTATCATTTTTTCATAAAACGTTCTGGCCAGAATAGCAAGGCAATTTCCCCTTGGGAAAGTATGACCTGAAGTTACCCCAGGGACTATCATGTGACCATCTGGAAAGCCTTAATATGTCCTTTAAATATGGGAAGGGGAAAGTCGTGTGGCTCTTTTGCAAGTTTTGTTTGCACCTGTTCTCTGCAGGAGCTGGTGAGCATGCTTGTTTTTAGTTAGGCTTTTCCTTTTTTGCTTTCTTTTATGTTTCCACAGGTATGGAGTGTTGTGCTGTGCTGTCAAGCAGTCCTGCAGCTGTTATGTTTTGGAGCATTATCCTCTGTACCCAAACTGAAGTGCATGCATTTCAAAAAATCTCTTCTCTAACCAAACACTTGTAGTTCTAAAATCGCATATCCTAGGACTTGCTCCAAAATCATGGTAGTAGCTCTGGTGGACTNGGGGGGGGGGTTAGTTCTTAGGGGATTCTTTCAATTTGATTTGTTGTGAAATTGAGCTGCCATGTGTTTTTTGTTTCTGATGCTGTTCCACAGCTGTAAACACAAGGTGATGAGCAACTAACCTCACTATGAAAAGACTGCAGTTCTGTATGCGTGCAGTAACCGAGGCTGAACTCATGAGGTGCTTGTATAATTGGGTGGCCCAATGTTTGCCTTGTGCCCAGCAGGCATCAGTGTGGTTTGATGTTGCACTATCAGGGTTGCTGTTTTCCTCTCAGTTACCCTCTTGTCTCTCCCCAGGCTATTGTGGTCCCTCCTATGGGTCATAATCTTATAGTATAGGGATCAGCACCTAGTAAACCAAGATTGCTTACAGTGACTGATTAAATATTCCCCTCTCTCACCTCACAAGCTTTTTGTCTTTTCAGTTGAGTTTTAAAGGAGATTTTATTTCTTTTTTTCCATTGCCTGTGCCTCCTTATTTCCTTTTCCCTTTGTTATGATCTCTACAGCTCAGTTGACTTTGTGACAGTTCAGTTAACACTGACGTTTTGGGGACATAGTTTGCATGAAAGAAACTACAAAACAGGAAACTACATTTCATCTTCAGAGATCAGGTTCTGAAAAAACTCTTCTAAAGCAAAATACTGTGAGCAATAATGATAGTAATTCTTACATCATTAATTATTATACAAAAACATCTACATCTAAAGAATGTTATTTAGGCTGCAAAGTCAAGCACTAGAAATGTCTGACGTAGAAGTTACCTGTTTGGCTTTAGCTCTAGTCCTTTTGAGAGTCTATCCTGTCTGCAAACTTGTTTGTATAGGAGATATTGTTTTTGTCTGTAATTATATTGTCACAGTTTTTATGAGGCCATAAATAATGTTTTGCTGGCACCTGAAAAAATGGATTTTCCTATAACTTGGGGGAGGCTTTGCAGGCTCAATCTAATCTAAAACTATGCTGCGTCTGCATATAGCACAGTATATGGAGAATATGTATGCAGAACTTCCAAATAATAAATTTCAAGGATCAGATTCTGGAACTAGATCTATTCCCCTGTTATCCATTGCTCTAAGTTTATTTGTGTTTTCTATATTTTTGAGTCTGTTGCCTTTGCCTTCTTGCACTGAGTGACATAAGCAAGTAAAGTGAGGAGGAGTGAAAGTTCATAATGAATGGTAGGTCAGCAGATTTTTAGCAGCTTGTAAGGCTGCATTTGTTTATGGCCACCCCTTTCCTCCTTTCAGTGCTCAGGTCTCTATATTCAGAAATTTTATTTTGGCTTAGTTCAGTTTGTTTTCTGTCATGATGATGTTAGTAAAAGAGACTTTCAGACTTGATTTGCAGAAGTTTCTTGCATGTCTGTACAAGCATCTAATGCAAAAGTGTACTTAATGTTTGCTAGCTTATGCTCTACTTCTGCAAATATTTTAAAGGGGACACTCATGCACTTATTTCAGTGAATTTTCTTGTGCAAAAGCTGATAATTTGCAGGTGAATTTGCAAAGTTGAGTCTTGTTCATATTCTGCTAGGCAACTCTTGAAGTCTCTCAATCATGCAGTGATTAGAGCAACTTTAACAAGCTGGCAACTCTGGTCAGGAAAGATAACCTGGCAGCAGAAGGAGAAATAGGGTTTTTGGAAATACGAAAATACGGGTGATTGTGAGCACCCTTCCTTCATGTTAAGCAGGGTATCAAGTATCTTACCTTGGTCTTTAAAAGAATATGGTAAATTTTTTTTTTTTTTTTTTTTTGTTTAAAAAAAAAGGTACTCCCTTTCTTGTTAACAATATGGTCTAACAAAGTGAAGATAGCACTAATTCAGATGAAAGGGATACCAGAATCTTGGATCAATATGGTATTTTTTTTTCTTCTCTCTCTCTCTCTTTTTTAATAATTTTAGGAGATAACTGTAGTGGTTATACACATAGTGTTTCTGATATTGTTGTCAGGTACCCAAACAAAGGACAACTCATAAATCTATCCACCTCAGCCTGCTTTCTCCACTGTCATGTCCTTAGAGAAGATGGACAAAGCAGTGTAGCTTTTGGAAATTCCGGCAGCAGACATCACTCAGTTATCAAAAAGCATACATTGCTTTTCTTAAACCTTTCCTATGACCCCTTCCCCTAACTCAGTCATCACCTGTGACCAACTGACAATCAGTTGCCACGGTTAAGTGCTGCATAGGTTATTTCCTTCCATGGAGACCTGCAAGACACTCTGCTCTTCCAGCCTGACCTGGACACTGTCTGCCCTTTGCACTGTGCAGTCCCCCTCCAGCTACAGCCTCTTTGCATTGCGTAATCCTGAAATAACCCATGCTGGGGTGGGAACACCTCCCTGGAAGACAGGTGAATCTGCTTATGATAGCCTGCACCTTTCTGTGTGCTTTCTTGCCCTTCTCACACTTTACGTTATGATTTCYTCCTCACTTACCCCTTCAGGGAAACATCCATTAACTTCAGTTTAGCTTACTCCAATGCGCACACTTTGCCCAGGTTGGAGGAACTTGTTTTTGCTATTTGAGTGCAAGGGAGGTGGCCTGTACACAGCTAAATGCTTTCTGAAGCTGTTTGTGCTGTGACAAGGAGTAAATGTCTCTTGCTGCATTGATGTGTCCAAATTGGAGCTTAGTGTTCTATTTTAGTGGTCCAACCCTTTAAGACAATACTTGACTGAGAGCAATCACACTATAGGAGGTCACTGATGTGTGTGTGTTTTTTTTTTTCCTCCCCAAGAGTGCAGCTTTTTCAGCACTGCCTCAGGTACCTTGCTGAGCCTTGAATCCACACCCTTATGTTCAAACACTTCTAGACACTGAAGATGCTCAAAGATTGGCTATAGATTAAAATCTGCTCTGTAGGGATGGATAAGGGAACTCAAACTGATGTGAAGCATTCTTCATGTATGCACACTCAGAATTTCAGGTTATGCGGATGCTGGTTCCAAACACCGATTTGGGTCTATTTCTAAATAAGAACAACCGGCATAGTAACACATTGTCCAGAGCTAAGCTCTACAAATTAAATGTTTGTTGAAAACAGTACCGCAAGGGGAGCAGTAGTTCATATAATACTTTGTAATGTGGTGAAGTGAAATTTCAATAGCTGGGGAATTTGAGGTGTATTTGCTTTTCACTGCCATCTCTTCAAGCAGTGTCACTAGACTTGCGGCAGGAACTTAGGTTGTTTCAGGAGACTCTGATGTTGCTCCTTTTAAGTTTCATAACTATTGTCATTTAGACAAGTGTGGCATGTAGGGAAATCTCAAATAACTTGCCCAGATTGAAATGGGGAAGTAGCAGCAGTGGAACATTAACTCTGACGTGTCCCAGCACAGAGAAATCCCTAGTAGCTTTTCTTTTCTCAAGCACTAAGAGAAGCTGAAACAGCCTGACTGTAGTAGAAAATGATGCAGAAATAACAGTAATAGCAGTAAGAGAAAAAAATCTCAGAGAAGTATCTGTACTGGTTTGTTCAGATTACCTAGACAGCTGAGCACCTTTGGGGGTGGTTTGTGCTTGGGGAATTGAACCTACTCAGGGCAGATGCATCGCTTTATGCTGCTGTGATAGGCACTCTCCCATGCCATTTGGGCATGAACCAGCTCTGCTTTGGCAGGCGCATGCTGCAAGAGCATTTGGATGTGTCTTTTGGGTTATCTTGAGTGTCTGACAAACAAACAAACTTCTTGTGTAGAGCTAAGAGCTATTGCTTTGGTTTTTTTATTCTCTTTTCCCAAACCTAATTATTGCTGCCAGAGGAAAAGCATTATTTTGAATGCATTCTTTTGCCTGTTCCTTTAGTTCATGCGTCTGATTCATCTGTTGCAGCTAAACAAAATGCTGCAGATATGCTGGCGCAGATGAAAAGGATCATCTAAGCATGATGGTGTTAGCATAGTCTTGGCAGGGTTTGATCCACTTCCTTGCTTTGCCACAGATTTCCTGTGTTGGCTTGAAGAATTTGTATGATTCTTCTGTGTTTCAGTTCCTCATCTGTAAAATCACGATAAAATTAGGTGATGAATGGATTTTTTTCAATTCAATGGCTAAATTGTAAAATCAAAGGGAGAGGTGAGAATATGGTTCAGAACAAACTGAAACAGAAATATTTCAGCAAATTAGACTGAACAAACATAAAGATTACTTTGAATCAACACAGAATGTTTCATATGGTCTAAAATGAAATTTTATGACTCATTTTGCCTTCTTTAAAAACCTTCCTTTTTGATGAAAAATATTGCATTAAAATGAAAACTTTCTCTTAATGAAAAAGATCCAAATAAAACACTGCCATTGCCAAACAGTTCCATATTTTGCTGTGTTATACCCTAGACCTCTCTCACTTTTTTCAACAGAGCATTATTCAGCATACTTGACCTATAAAAGAATTTGTTTTGCTTCCTCTGAGATGTTGCTTTACTGTTTGGACAAAAAATAATCACAATAAATTATGTAGTTTGATACAAGCTATGTTCTGACACAAGTGTTTCATTGCCTAATATAGTTTATACATACAGAGAATGCAGGATCAGATCATCTGAATATCTTTTGTGGAGGTATTTGTATCTGGATGGAGAAACGGAAGATTCATCATCCTTTGTGGAGCAATTTTTGTGTTGCAAGCAATTATGCCTTAATGGTGGCAAGTTGGTGTTGCTAACACTTCCCTTCCAACCTTAACTATTCTGTGATTCTGTGTGATAGTAATCCAAGATCTGGGTTTGCTGTGAGTTCTGCTTCTGAATTTGGTCTAATCTCACTCCTGTTAAAGCAAGTTTCATTGTGAGTGGGATCAGCCTCTTCTGTGTGACCTTGAGGACTTTTCTGTGCTTCATTCTTTCCCTCACTGATTAAATAAGGAATCATCCTTCTCTCTCCATAGGGGTATCTTTATGTAGAATTTACTCAGTGTGAAGTGCTTAGAGATACAATGTCTCTCTGTAGACCTTCAGTAATATAACATGCCTATTGAAATTAGGTTGGTCAAACTCCTGGTAAATCTAGGAGATGGGACTCAGAGCAATGACCGTGCAGCAGTCTTTCCCCTTCTTTTATGTTTTTAATAATGAGAATGAGCTTTTATGTGGAGTATTAACACTGATCTGCATGCTAGGAAAATCAATGTCATTTAAACATGGAAGCCATAGGTTGTCTTTTTTTTTTTTCTTTTTTTAATATAGGTAAGTAAATTCAGTGTCTGACATGATCTGGTAGAATTAGCAGAGCAATGTATCCTATAGTAAGTAATACAGGAATAACTAATACAGTCTGCTAGTTAAAAGAATGTCTTCACTGCACCTGAAGGAACAGAGCTCTACTCCTTCTATGTAGCTATTTCTGTGCTGGTGGCTCTATGAAAAGCATTGTTGGAAGTATTTCTGGACAAAAATGAGAAAATAGTTGTTGTTTCTATGAGTATCTGACACAATTATGAAACTTTTGAAATGACTGCAGCAAGTTCTGAACAGCATGTGAAATGAGAAACATCCACCAAATGCAGAGAGCAGTGAAGAACTATGGGGCCACTGGGGAACTGCTGCATTGTGTTACTCCGTGTGGACACATAATCTCCAGCCTGGCTGGAGAGAGAAACACCTGGTATGTTGTAGATTTCCCACCTTTTTTCATAACTAATTGGTTCTTTTACTGATGGCTAAATGAGAGCCATTCATGCAACTGAAGAATGATTCCCTCCATCCCCCACTCCTCCCAGTGTTTTAATTTCCTTTTTCCAGGAAGAACACTGGTAGCAAGGTATGAGATAGAAAATGTATGTAAATGCTATACTCTTAAATTTGCTCGTTATTTAAAAAATAGTTATTTGAAAAGTTTGAGAACACCTATATTTCTAACTTGACAGTAACTTACGCTTCCTCATCTGCCAGAAATTTCACTAGTTTAGGCTACAGTAGCATTGATGCTGACCATAAAACTGACCCTGTATCCAGTACTGCTGATTCTGCTCATTTACTAACTGCAGTGTTCTAAACTATCAATAAAAATGATGCAAACTAAAGTTAAATCACCATTTTTGTTTCCTTTCCTATGAACAAAACTGTTCATTTATTTCCACTTCTTTAATCTTTAGGAAACATTTTCAAGGTTTCCCCTGTGATAAGAGGGCCAGGAGGAGGGAAAAATGAGATTCTTATACAATTTCTCAGCTCCTGAAGTTGGGCTTGAGTAAAAAGGCTATTTATTGTGTGACATGCAATGATAGAAATCCCAAGATTAGGCCATGCTGCTCTCTCCAATGTGGAGTCTCAATGAATTCAGTGCTGCTTTTCACAGAAACTAATAGTTTGGCCTGGATCCAGCTGCAGAATTGAAGTCTTCTGTGTTTGAAAGAAAAGTGAGGGAAGGAGGTGTCTTTTTTAAATAGAAAAAATATCCTGTCCATAGCAGAATGCTTCATAGCTTCCTGAGTCTCCTGAAGGAATTCCGGCTGGCAGTGCTAGTACAGATGGAAACATGTTGGCCTTGGAATAATTCCTTACTACTTCATAATTATACCAATTGCTTTGTAATTTTGCAATATAGTTCATCTGTGGTTTGCAGACTGTTTTTCAGAAAGTAGATTGCTTAGATTAAGTGTCACCCAAGGCCCCTGGTGCTGCCTGTTCTTTTTTTTTTCCCTGCTCTGCTTGGTGAATAGTGTCTGTGGAAAGCCTCCGTTGACATGATACAAGCTCGTTACAGAATAAAATCTTTCTGGGATGGCTCACCTGTAGGAGTAAATCATGTGGGATGTAAAGGTGAGAGCCTTTAGCTGAAAGGCTGGCTCAGAGTGAGCTTGGAGGCAGCGGCAGGAGCTGGGGGCTCCGGGAGCAGTTCTGCCACTAGAGGGGCCCAGAGCCCCACAGTGGGCTTCGCTGGGTCGAGTGGGTTCTTTTCTCAGGCGTAGGGGAGACGAAGCTGCTGGGTCGGCTCTGAGATGAAATGCCAGCTGTGCTCTGGCAGCCAGCTGTGGAGTTAGGACTCCTCTGGCTTGCTCCAGTTAATGCCTGCAGGGTATTGGAGCTGTGCAGCACAGGAGCAAGGTCACGCCTCAAGCATGTCTCRCAGCATCCTTCTGCRTCCAATTCTTGGCTCCCCAGTACAAGAGGGACRTGGACCTTCYTGGGGAGAGTCCAGCTTAGGGCTACAAAAATGATCAGCTGACTGGAGCATCTGCCCTATGAGGAACRGCTGCRAGAGCTGGGCCTCTTCAGCCTGGGGAAGAGAAGACTGAGGGKGGATCTTATCAATGTSTATAAGTATCTGAAGGGAGGGTGTCAAGAGGATGGGGCCAGACTCTYTCTGGTGGTGCCCAGCAACAGAACAAGAGGCAATGGGCACAAACTCAAACAYRGGAAGTRCCACCTGAATATGRGGAAGAACTTTCCTGTGAGGGTGACAGAGCACTGGCACAGGTTGCCCAGAGAGGTTGTGGAGTCTCYTTCTCTGTGCAACTGTGYTCTAGGTGACCCTGCTTGAGCAGAGGGGTTGAATTAGATGATCTCCAGAGGTTCCTTCCAATTTCAACCATTCTGTAGTTCTGGGTTTCACCAGTGTATATTGAAGGAGATGCTGTYGCTACCAGAATTCTCTTGGATAGAGTATTATAGAAACATTGGTTTTGGGCCACATTCACTAGTTAAACCTAACTTCCTGATCCGTGGTTTTATGCTATGTGTGGAGCATAGGCTTATTAGTCAGATGTTTGGCAGTAGAGGGAGATAAAATGTAAAGCTATAGTAGCTCTGCAGCTGAAGATTGCATGCAGAGTTGAGCCTTTTCATGCAGCAAACTGCCCTACTACTGATGAGAAGAGAATAAAGTAAATTCAGGTTCTGTCAAGGCAGAAGGAATGGACTGCTTGAGATGCTTTTTAGTATGACTTCAGTGCAGTCTTTAAACATGTGTTACTTGAGCTCAACGTAGCAGCAGCAACTGAAGGATTGCTTGTGGTTGGGGGAGGTGCCTTGTAGACGTGTGCTCTCACTGAAAGATAAATGTTTAAGTATTTTCCCAATTCCTGCATTTTTAAAGCCTAGTCCAGGTACTTGTGAAATCTGAGAGGAAACTTTGCCAAAGTGGATCTTGAATAATGCCCTCATAACTGGGTAAGAGAATGGAGTTTGCAAAAGTACATTCAGTGGTCTGGCTTCTTAATAGAATTGCCCTGTTCAGTTTTGTTCCAATTAGAAAAGATGCTGGGAAGATGAACACATGGTTTCAAATTAGAAATTATGACATTATCCTTGGACTGGAGAGGTAATACAGGCATCATGCTTGCATTTGATACAGCTAAGTCTTACTTAAATAGTTTAACTGTAAATGCTTAAAACCTTGGCCAATTTGAATCTAGCTTGCTTTATTTTCTGATACTAGCATGTGCTATCTCATATTATGATGTGAAACAGTCATTAAGATAACATTCACTCCSCTGGTGGATGAATCAGCTCTTCAAACCTGGTACTTAGTATCTTCATTGACTCACATTATTACTCAACCCATGATGCATCATTTGTGGTTTCCAGTCTTCTGGACACAGCCATATGGCATCCCAGTGGGATCCAGGGCACTGACCCTGGGCTATTACAAGGGATGCATGGTTGGCACACTAGACTACTGATTAAATATTAACCACAGCAGGCACATTGTTTCCACTCTGCTTTGAAATGAGTCTTTAATTAGAAAGAAAATAGCAGCAAATGAAGTTTCATGGTTGTTATCTGAGGTAAATATTTTGACCCATTTCCTGTGATAGAAGCTCAGAGAAGTCCCATGAGGCGTTCAGGCTGCCACTAAGACCAGATGCAGGTGTCTTGAATTGTATACAGCCTTCAATCATCTGACATGGGTAAGGACATTTAAATAGTAGAGATGACTTAACTAAATACAATGAAGACTTATGTTAAATTTGGCCATGAATTTTCTTGAGGTCAAGACACTTTTGAAGGTGTAGTCATACAAGCAAGATTTTTTTTTCTCCCTCTCCACCCTGCCATGATAATGTTAATTCTGTCAAATTTGCCAGTTTTAATTCAGCTCTTTATTTAGGTCTTGTTTATTATTCTTACATGTCCTGAAAGAATAGCCACTGGGTTTAATTACATTCTGGAGGGGATTACTAGTTAAGGATGCATGTTTTACAGATCATGAATAATGTATGGTTATAGGTATGTAACTTTAATGTTTTATCCCTTTATAAGATGCTAARATAATCCAGAATTTATTCTTCTGCCTTCAGAAATGAACGTGTAATTATTTTTTTTAATTCCTTATTCCTAAGCCCTTGATTTAATCTTTGCTGTTTTCAAACCCCTGAGGAATCTTTCCTAAAAAATGAAGTAGATTCCTAATGTTTAAAAGAACCCTAACTTGTGGTAATAAAAGAGAAATAGATTTGAGGAAATACAATATTTTGAAATGATGGTTAATACTTATTACAAGTCYAAGTGTTTTCTGAATATAATCATTTGATATCTTTTGTCCTAAATACAAATGTGTTGCAGAGAAGTGTAGACTTTCTGTTCCTGTCAGCTAATGTGCATCTTAAAATCTGTAGCAAGGCGGTTCCAGGGTTAAGCCACTCTTCTACCAAAAGGATTGGTTATTGGGATAAATTCTGCCCTTCCCTCTCTTTAAGCTCTGGAAGTGAYTATTTGATCTCTCAGCACAGTTTTCTCAAGGACAAGATTGAGTGAAGTGTCTTGGGATGTTTGTTACAGGCGCCCCTTTATTTTGGGTTGTGTTCATTCATAATTGAAAAATATAACCCCMGTCCTGAACAGTTCTAGCTGTGGATCAAAGCAGAAGCCCATTAGAAGCACTGGCACTAGCCGATACCAGCTTATCTGAAAAGTAATAGAAATTCTGCAATGGATATTAAGGGGAAACTTTCCCACAGGGGATGTTGCTTGCTAATCCAAGCAGTTAGTGGTTGTTTTATGCCATGAAAGATCTGATTTATCACATATTAAACACTTGCCCTCATGCTGGTGTTTTCACAATGTCTGTTTCTTAAAACCACTGATGCTTTTTGTCTACAATGTGTATACACTGCAGACCTTATTTCCATAAATAATGCTTGCATCACATATATTCATGTGACATCTTRGTTAATTTTCTTAAGTAAATGTCATGGCAGTCTGTTTATTAATAGGTGTTTGGGGTGATGTTTAGCAATGGTAATTTTGTTGAAGACTCTAATTAATAGTAACACTTCCCAACTTATACTTTTGCAAGTTGAAARTACATATTTTCTTTTTTGTTTTTTAATTAAAGCCAGCTTCTGTAACTGAGGATTGAACTTGGTTTAGTACTTCTTAAAGTAGGGATGCCTTAATCCACAAATGAAAGTGAACATTTTCTCTGTAAACAATTAGGAAAATTGCCCTACCTAAGCAGGTGAGAAGATGATAAACAGGAATTGTGCTTGTTGGTATTGCAGAAACCCTCTACTTATTAATTGAGGACAAAGTGTGTTGTCTTGGAAACAAAGGAGCCTGTAAAGATGATGTGTCAGGAGATCTCAGGAGTTTCGGTAAGGAGGCTGTGTTATCTTGAGTCCCACCTCCAAYGCTGTTCCATAGGGGCTTGCTGAAACCCTCACTAATCTGCTAAAAAGTGGCAGCAGTGCCCATGCTGGCAGTTTTGAGGCCTTTCCAGCTCCTGGTGTGTGGTTGGCTCACCACTGCCATGGCTCTTATGTTGAGGTCTTGGTCTTCCTCACTTTCTCTTGAAAAACCTCCTTGTGCTTCTTCAGCACCATGAACATCAGAAGCAAAAGGGAGACTATCTTCCCTCAGTATTTATTCTTATGGTGGGAAAGGTACCATCAACACCCTCCCATCATCAGTGAAAATAGATATGACTAGAATCTTTTGGGCGATTCCCTCTGACTTCAATAGGCTTTGGATCAGGGCTGTTGTGACTGCACATCCTTCTACTCCTGTGTTTTGCCTTTTCCTCCTCCATTATGCATTAAATCTTGAGTTACTAAAATCTATTTTGAGACTTCATAGATTCACTTAATTAGTTACATGGTGGAGAAATATAGCTGTTTTACCAAGTTGGTATTGTGGACAATGGGTAAGATCCTGCCAGTTTGTGTCTTCTTGATGCAGAGCAGATGCAATAAAATACATAAGAATTCTTCTGGCTTTACTATGGAGCAATTCAAAGCAGAATTTAGCTCGTTATACCTAATTACATGAAAATCATCTTGTTAAAGGTCTCATTAGTCTTTCCATTTGTGCTGCAATTTTTCTGCATTAATCATTTGAGCTGATATGCGAGCAATACTGGGTCTGGTCATTTAGGTACAGAGTTTATATTACTATAATATTTAAATCTCTAGCTTTGTTCTTAGGTTGTCTTTATCCAGTAGGACTTGACTTAAAGGGATAACTTATCTCAAAACTATGAGACTGCATTAGAGAATACTCCCTTAAGTCAACAGGTTTCTGATTTTTAGCATGCTGTGAACTCCAACTGGTTTCCTTGAGATTTCTTGGCACCATCAGGGCCTTAAATGTAAATGTATATTGGAGGTAGGACATGCATATGAGTAGAAGTGTACTGATTTWACTTCAAGGTTGCTATGCTGTTGGAATGGCAAACATCAATTTTTATGACAATAGCAAGTAAATGAGTAAATCCTTCAATGCTTGGAGGCAAAGTGTCAATTTATTTTACCTGCTAGCAGATAATGCAGTCTCTGAACAACATTGCCCTGGGCTGTGTTCATGTCACTCCTTCCTCCTTCGTATCTGATTGAGTAATTGGAAGGAAATCCTCCTGGGGACAACCCAGTTAATGTGGAAAGCGGGGTAACTTTGGAAGCAGTTTCACGTGATAATTGGAATGATATCTTAATAACCTGGCATGTCATTTTGGATACTGTGGGACAGAGGGCCCTGAGATATAAGCAAAGTTGATGTTTTCACCACTTATCATAGATCCAAGAGTATTTATTGATGTTTTATGACTTTTTGTACTGTAAGACAATTAGTCCCATCTTACCCTCACATAACAGGAACAGTTGTTCATTACCACTACCTTCGTCTTTCTGTATTGTATTGGATATCATTTATTCTTTTAAAATTTTGGACTACATGTAAGCAAGAGYTGTATGTCATGGTAGATGGGTTGATACTGGGACATGTAGTTTCCATAGTGTTTTGGACTAGAAGATGTAACAAAATGTGCAGTACTATTAACATGAAGTAGCAAATATCTTTCCAATCACATTCTTCCTGCATTCCCCCCTGCCCCCATGCACACACACAGTGTTTGTCTTTAACTAAGCTCAGGAAATAGTCTGTGAACCCTGGTTATTGATGTGCTGGACCTGCTGAAGTGCTGATCAGGTGGTAGACTGGCTGACTTCTATCCTTTTTCTCCAAGRAGTGCAACAGTTGCTCAGAAATGACCCAAATAATTTTTATTAATGGGCCCAACATTACTTTCATTTCAAAAGAGACAAATCATTTAATAAAATGTGTGTTCAGTTGTGTTCATTAGTGCTAATCAGTAGTTCATTAAACCTTAATCATATCAATTTCAAGCCACTAATATTCAGGTAGTTTAATAAAGGACCCAGCAGTAAAAGAGCACACATTGCATATTCAGAAGCATATTCATCTACAGCAAGCCCTGCTTGAATACGCACTGTCCATTCAGCTGAGTATCAGGGATATGATAATAAGAGAGAAAAAAGCATACATAGTTAAACACCACTGATACAGTTCTTAACTACAGCAAATGCTGTTGTTTTGTCCCATAGAGCACAGTTGATTTTAGTGGGACTTCTGTTTGAGCATGGAGCACATACAGACTGAAACTTTTGTCCCAAGGAATTAGCTTCCTTAAAGGAAATCATGCAGTAARGTCCTGGAGGAAATCCCAGGACAACACCTGAATGTATTGGGAGTGCTTAATATTTTGAAGGGATGATTCCCATTAAAGGCCAATGATTTGTAAAGCAGCATATTGGAGGATATTGTGTAYAGTCTTCAGATCATTTAAGCAAATATAATATAAAACTTTAGGGCATCAGCAGTCCTACTGAAGTCACTGCTGCTCATGTCTTGTTTAAAGCTCCTGAATTTAACTTAGTAATTTGCTGAGCTCTCATACTATCTTCCAAGAAAGGCTGTTGATCAGCAGAACAATTTGCTTATGATATGTGAAGCTTAAACAGTGCTTCAGACAATACTAAAAATACATGCTTTAAATCTTGCTTTTTCGGTATTAAAAAGTCGCTTTGGATTTCATGGTTGGTGCTGAAGTCTAAGGTATTTGAAAAGTGACTTGTTTGAGTATTCTAATTCTGTGTTAGAGCTCAGATGTGCAAGAAATATCATAAGCATTCTAACTCCAGTTAAAATTTTAGACCAAAGCATGTCAGAACAACCATGTCAATTCTAAATGCTTCTCTGAGCCAAAGCAGCRTTAACAATTGGTTGGAAAAAATGAGATTTATTTATTTTCTTTTTTAGGGAGAAGCCTCAAATTACTTGCTGTTTGTTTTTAAGATACTTTCTTCATTTCAATCCAGCCATGGTTTCTGGGATGCTACTTTCTGTATTTGGGGTGACAGTAGCTGGAGGAGCTATAGCAACACATGAATTTATTCCCTGCAGTACTTGCAGAGTACTAGTTTATCTAGTTCAGTAAGATACCATCATGTAGTGAGGTCATCTTTCCAGTCCTATGCAGCTAAGGAAATTATTGTCCAGCTGGAATTGGAACCCTATTCTAATCCACTTTTATACTCTGTTCTCTTTTTCTAACTTAGCAATGCTGTTGACCAATTCCAGTGAGAGATCTTGTTCTTTATTGAATTTTCATCCCACAAGAATACATTTTGTCAGAGATAAGAGTTTACATCTTCCTCTTCTCTTGTAGACTAAATATCACATAAAGCCTACTTCCCGCTTTCTTGCTCTATAGCTACTCCTTTCTCTTTTYTTTTTAACAAATAAGGAAATACAAAACATTATGAAAAGATGAGGAAATGTTATGAGAGAAACCAGCTGCTTTTAGTAAATGAGTTTGCAGGAATATTAATACAATAGAGCCATAAGTGTCTCTGCTAAGATAGTTATATTCATCATGTCTTTACTAAGCACTTTTGTATAGGTGAGTAATAGTATATTTGTTTTCCCATACTACTYATCAGAAATGGATTAAATGCATACAGAATGATCCTAGATTATTTCTATTTACTATCTGGATACTTAATATGACTGTATTCATATCACTTGTCTGATGGTTCTTATTCGGTCTGCCTTTCTGTTGACCGAAGGCTCATGTAATGCGTTACTTTATCATKTCTCTAAAGCTTCCCTTAAATAAAGTTGACATTACAATAGGCTGGTGATGTATTAGCATATTGGTTTAGGAGCTTATTGCCAGCCCCAGGAAGCAGTGTGGGTTCAGACAATGCTATCAAACCTGCAGTATATCATTGGGATTTCCAGCTCAGCAGGGACGGGTTAATATTACAGTACAGTACGATGTTTTCTTCTCCTGCTCTGCTGTCACCTGATGTGGAGAAAAAACAAATCTAGCAGTGATAGATGGATCTGTGCAGGTAGGTTGGACCCCTGGGGGAAAATAACATGTTCTATTCTTTTGCTGTGGTTGAACATTTCCAACATGTTTTTCTTGCTGGTCTTACTTATTTCCTCCTTCGACGCTTACAGACATACCTGGCATGTGGTGTGGCAAAGCCTGAAAGAGGAGGTAGATACAAGTTGTGGTTTCCCATCGGTCTTTAGCCATGCAGCCCCGTATTTGGCAAAGGGACCAGCAGAAKAGCTTCTGAGAAAGCTTTGGGAGAAGGATTTGCTCAAACCACTTGTAGTGCCTCTTCTTGTGAAGTCAGAAGAAGATAAAGCAGGTGTTCCCAGGAGGTCTGAAGAAGTGCCAACAACATAAGCTCTGTGGCGTAAACACTTTGCAGTATGCAAGCTGTGGGTAAAATGAAGAGCAAATCTGCACATGAGACTATTGGACTAGCATGAGATTCTGTTGTACCTGCACTGGTTATGTTTATGAAGGTGGCATGTCAGATATCAAAGCATTCAAAATGTGTTTGGGCTGATCTGAATTTGAAGCATCAAATATATGCAAGTTCTTCTAGACCCTGTCTTGAGTAACTGGCAGTGTTTCAGCAGCTGCAGCCAAAGCTAGAGTGTATGTTTTTTTTTTTTTTTTTTTTTGGGGGGGGGGGGAAGTGGGAGTGGATGCAGGGGACCTATAGGGGAAAGTATGCACAAGTCCCTACAGCTCAGTAAGAGTAAGGCTGTCAATCAGCAGTTGTAACAGACTTACCTAATACTGTGACCTAGGATATTTGGATATCTAGGGTACATTGACTAGTGAACCAGTATCAGAATATAAATAACAAATACTGTGAAGAGAGAATGGAAAAGGTATTATTAGTAATGCATGTTACTCATAAAAGTTATGTCCTTTTATTGCCCAGGGCATAACACAATTTAAACACACAATTCCTATGCAAAATATTAAGAACCTTAGCTTGTAATACTAGTCAAATACGGGTTTAAAAATAAGAGTAAGTGACTATTTGGAACACATGGATACCATGTTTCTTGTAGACCAATATTATGAACTGTATATATTTCTAAAACTGCCACTAAGGGGTACTGGTGATGTGGGGGATTGCTAATGTGGTGTAGAACCATTACATTTCTCTGTGTAGTTCGGGAAATTTTAATAAGAATATGCTCTTCCTCTTTAATGACTGTTTGATGCCCTACACAAAATCTGTGTGGTGGGTTTTTTTTTAATACTCAATAGGTGGGTGTTCACATCATGCAATAAAACAGTGTCTTAATGCAATAAAACAGAGTTGTGCTCTGTATGGAAACCAATAAGGCAATGGGGACTGAGAACCGAACCTAGAGGCTAGAAACAGAACCTCTGTCATGTTGGCTGTGTTACTCAGGGAACGTGATTTAAATAGTTTGAAATAAACTTTTTGTTTTATCTTGATCCCYGTAGGGCATGTTTTTGTTGTTGTTGTTGTTGTTGCTGTTGTGTGGTGGTGGTTTTTTAATAAATAGTACCCTCTATGTCAGCTGTTCAGYCAGCTGAAGTGTGTTCTATAAAGGTGGCTACCTGAATTCCTTCTCTAGGCATTACTTTTTCCATATTTCAAAGATCCTTTCTGGCCATCCTAAATGTTCATTTTGGCTTTCTCCATTGTTGCTCAGATTTTTCTCAAACGATTTTCATTAACCTGTTTTTGGAGAACAAAACTTGAAGGACCTCCAAAGACTGTTTGAACTTGGCTGTGGGCTTCTGTTTTCAAAGGAATAGTTCTTTCAGCTAAACATATTCAGAGTGTTCTCTGTATTGTATGAGAGACTAAGGAAAGAGGTGGGAAAATCACATTGAGATGAAAAGTTTTCTGTATTTTTTTAATTAACTGATTAAAAAAACCAAAGCAAGTGCATTTGAGGCATGAATAAGACTTGGCTTATTTGAAGTATAAGATATTGAAGGAGAAAGTTAATAAAAAGGTATATAAGGAAAACTTTAGTGAAATATAGAAACTTCAGGGAAGAGCAGTAGTAAATGAAACATGAGAAACAAAGTCAAGCCAAGGAGTCATTAAGGCTGCTGGGAATCCTGGGTGGGATTTAGATTAAAGTTGCTAAAAGTTGAAATTGTTAACTGTGGTATTTAGTCATAAGAGGACCTGAAGATCCCATACCAGGGATTATGATAGGTGCGTCTTGGTGAAGTAGTAAAGTAAGAGTTACAATATGTTACRCCTGGGAAAATTAAAGCACCAAATAAGTTGTATTTACAAGGATTTGAAATAAGACAGAAAATTGAATCTGATGGCAGAATGTAGAGAAAGTACTCCAGAGATGAATAGTGTTTCCTGCAGGCTGCATTGCTGTAGTGTGGTTAGTATTATGTTGTCATAGCAATGATTTTTAGGAAAATGGAGATTAAGTTTACAAACATTTTTTCAGTTGTTGGGCATTGAGCACTCTATATTTTTTGATAAGGGAATAAACAACCATAGTAATTTAGGTGACTTTGAAAAGGGCCTAAGGGATTTTGAAGCAAAAATTACAGTGAAAATTATGAGACTAGTACTTATGTTTTGACAAAAATCTGTGCAAACCTACCTTAAAGTCTTGAAATTATTTCCCCTGCTCCCCTCCTACCCAATAAACTCATCTGCATACATTTTAGAAGTTTTACAACTGAAATACAGCTCCAGCAAGTCAATTTGTTTGTGTTGGATGGGCTTCAATTTGGGAATTTAGTCTCACTGTAAATACAGCTTTTGTGTGAAAAATCTAATAAGATGGTTGCTTAGGATCATTTGTTGAACTGGGGCATTGTAATTGAGCTCAGATGGTAAGTTACAGCAAGGATACTGTTAAAAACATCAGGAAAAGGGGTTTTTGGAACTTGCTTGAAAGGACCCAGGACCATAGATGTAGATCCCACTTGAAGCAGGTGTTATAGCTTGAGTTTCAGATGCTCAGCAGCAATTGCTCATGGGAAGTCTGCAAAGCAATGTATGCATGCATATTTTGTAACAGAAAGGGACTGAAGGCAGAAGGCAATGGAGATTGCTATCAGTGAAGTAATCTTATGTCCTTAAAATATGTTTTAAATACYCTGCAAATGTGCGATTATGAAGTTTTTTAGATGGGCAGAGCTTTACCTGAAAACCAGATCATTTTACTGTTCTTCCACAGTGATCCAAACTCAGCTGTTACCAGTTTTTATCTTAAATTATATTTGGATGTATTCTAAAGAGTTTTTTCTAAGTGAGTTTTTTAATGATATTTAGAAAGTTAAAAGGTGTTTTTTGACTCCTTTTGACCTAACTGGCACTGCAGACAGATGAAATGATGTCACCAGTCCAGTGGATCGGTGTATCCCTGTGACTTGAATCAAAACAGCCCAGTGAAACTAAAGGCTCTGGCTTTGCACCCTCTTTCTGATCCTAGCCTACGGCAGATCTACAGATCAAATCTTACCAYGTCACCAGGTATAAAAATGATACAGTACTGCTTTCCTGTGTTCTTGAAGTCTGATTTTGGTGCATGGAGCACAAAACTAGTTGAATAGTAGAGCTGAAATACAGTGCTGGTAAATATTTGACTTGTYTGGGATGAACTTTGAAGAAGAAACAAACAGTCTCGCTAGTTCTGTGGCTTACCAGTCTTATCTCTTGCAGCTGAAGTAAGGGAGGTCAAAATGCACTGGGTCACCTTTGCTAGTTCAGATGCAGGCAAGAGTCAAACTGAATGTCCCATCGTGTCATTTTCCCCTAGCCAGTTAGATTTTTTTTCTAATTCAAAGCTCTTCTTCAAAATTCCAGTATTTGCAAAAACCAAGAGTTCACCTAGGCAGCTTGCTTCAACATTTTCTTTAGAATTGACCGTAGTAAACAGCAGKGTCCATTCTGTGGGATGTAGATTTTCTTCTTGAAACAGAGAGGGAAGAGCCAGCAACTGCTTGTCACAGAGCCTCCAGAAAGGAATAAGTTTACTTATCTGCTTTTAGGTTTTGTTTCTTTGGAGGTTGAAGCAGGAACAGGAATAAGTGTCCCAGGTACAGATACTGTGTGGGAACTGCATCTTGGGAGCCTCCTACTGTTTTTTTCAAGTAGATTGTAGCTGGGGCCTCTAAAACTTGCATGCTGACTTAAGGTAAAAAGGACATAATTGTAACTATGTAGTCCAGCCCAAAGGAGAGCAAGATGCACTTGGACTGCAGTTTCCATGGGGCACATCAGCAATGCAATTGGATGTAGTTCAGTTTGCTTCAACTAGCTGAAGTGCGCTGATTGAAGATATCATTGAAAATAATTCCCTCCACCCTTGTGCTACAGCCATCAAGGAAATTAAACTTGGACAAGAATTGCCTTCTCCACCAAAATTATTTAATGATAAATGGCTTAACTTGTGCAATGCAATGCAAGATGCAATGATTCCATCTGAAAAAAATCATTGTTTACATATATTTACCATATAAGCTTTCTGTTCTTGCAGTCATTTTGCAGATTTCCCCCCCATACAGCCTTACAAAGTATTAAATAGCATTGTTCAAGTGCAAAGGGCTGGCTTTTCAGTTTCTTTTGAATCAGATGTCCAGGAAAAGACAGTTTCCATTACAACACCAGAATAAAGTAAAAAGCMAAGGCATTGAACTCTTGGGCAAAAACCCTGCAGCTAGGGGTTTCCATTGTGACACTTCATTTGTAAAAATCACACTGGGCATCTGATGACTCTTTGTCTATATTACCAAAACTCATACTAAAAATAACTGAGTTATTCAGATGCTTAAACAGAAAGGAAAACTGGATACCAGTTATTTACACAAAGTTATTTTGGAATTTTTTCACCATGCCCAAAAGCATGGTGAAACAACTCTATAGTGACAGGCAGAAAATATATTTTCCTCCAAGAGCCTGAGATCTAATTGAGCTTTTTTGTTCATGYGAGCCCAGGAAATAGTTTAAGCAGTAAGAAAGGAAAATGTTATGTTTGCTTCAATATAATAAAACAATTATTTTAGCCTGTCTGAATTTTTAGATTCAATTACAATAAACTATTTTTACTTTTCTGTATTTCTGTTTTTAGATGAAACTCATTTCTGCCAGGTTCCATACAAGGGATGGTCTAAAGAGGAATTTAAATTGGAAGAAGGTTGTGGTTTATTGAATTGGAAGATAGTCACTGTATGAGGAGCAACATGAAATGTTTCAGCTAAAAGGGAAAGTAAAATACAATGGTTTTCTGAAGCTGAACTTTGAATGCTTTGTTCAAGTATTTGAAATAAAAAAAAAAATTGAAGGTAACACAGTTTATTCTGTAGTGAACTTATTGGGGAATCTGGAGATGCCCAACTGCTGGAGATGCCAGCGTTTCCTCAGTGCTGACAGGTGCAATTTTGTGTATGTATTGGRGGGAGTTCCTCCTTCCCTCCCTTTAGTGGTAGAATCCATCCAACCTGCTGCAATACCTTGTGCCTAATGAYAAGCTCTAGGAGCAGAAGGGCTTTTACCACTTGCCTGGAAGTGGCAGTGGAAGTCATTGGTGCTGTCATGGTCCACTCTTCYGAGTGCCATCTGATGTCCGGTTAGGAGATGGGTTGAGTTTGGTTTAATCACTTTGAAGACTCATAAACTGAATTTGTGAGACTGAAGTTCTGAACCTTGAATGACTTTGCAGGACTGCAGATGTCTTGGCTTGCCACATTATGTATGTGTATAAATTATGTCATGAAAGCCTGTACTTAYTCATTCCAGAGCTGCTATGATACTTTGATGTGCTTGGATTAGATGGTGAAGAAACCCTAGCTCCTCTGGCAATATCCCACATAGGGTAGAAGCGTACGTATAGTATGAATATAAATTCCTTTCTAGGCCTTGCGGAGAAACAAGGTTTCCATACAGATCTGACACTCTTTTAGATTTCTCTGGGAGGATCTGAAAAGTGGAGTGTACAACAGCAACTGTACATGGAGTGTTGCTTTGGAAATTAGTTACAAAAACAACAGATGCTTTTGAGAAGAATGGGTAAAGTATTGSTTTGTTTGTGGTGGAAACTGGCAGAGGAAGGTTAAGGCGCTGAGCATAGTTTGCAGTAGCTTTGCTTGGAGGTACAGATAAGTGAACAGGCCTGAAGTGCTGGTGACTTCTCCTGAGCCCAAGGTGACTGGAATGGAGCCCAGGTCTGCCCCCTGCCCCTTTGCTAGCCTTTGTCTTACTCATGCTTTGCTCATCTAAGTAAATTGAGTATATGTGAGAAGAAGAATATATTTACAAAAGAGGTAAATCAACACTTATTTAGTTCTTTATAGCCACGGGCTTATCCAAGTGCTGACAATTCAGAGGTTGTGTGTGAAGGAGCACTAGTCAATACATTTGTTTTAGATAACAGCAGCAGTAACAAGCCCTCCATGAACTTTATTAAGCCATGTTAATTTTCTGTTAGCTATGGGAGCTATAGTTTTTTTAATTGTTTTTCTTGCAATTTCTGTCTCAGTTTCAAAATGAAAGTGAGAATTTCATCTTTTGTTAGTACAGTTAGACATAGTTTGAAAGATCATAGCCTGAATGCAAGAGCAAGATTCTTGAAATTAATTAACTGAGGAGCTAAGTGAATAATTCAAAACAAATAGCTCACTTGACAAATGGACCCTCCAGCATTCTTAATATTTTCACCAGGTCGATCATGTTGTTGTTGCTGTTTGTATCATAGTAGTTATCTGTGGTTTCAACTGAGGTTTTCTTCTGTAATAAGCTCTTCTTCTGGAGTACTAAGAAATGTGACGGTGTGTCTGTTAGTTTTTTTTTTTTTCTCTGTTCTTTTCTTGGGGAGAAAAGTATGTGGGGTGTACTGCTGTAATAGGGCTTAGAGGGTTGATTTGCTTTTCAGAGTATGCCTATTGCTGTATTTGTGTTACAACACCTRGTCAAAGAAACATATCTTGAACTTACTGAGGGAGGGGTGATTATCGTGTAGTCTTGGACCAGCATCTCAAAGGCTCTGGCCCAAGCACAGATCAGTTTTACCCTGATTTGTGAGGAGTCGCATTGTGCCAGAGAAACATGGTTCTCAGCTGTGGTCTTCATGCTGCAGCTTTCAGTGTTCTTAGGAGCGTGTCATAGACTAAGAGTAAAACTTGAGGTTGAGTTTTGCAGAAAGCAATGTGTAGAGGAGAGCGTTGATGTATTTGCAATATTTCTGAGAGCATGTGCTACAGAAACAGCACGTATAACTAGGGCTTTCCAAGCACTGAAGCCATCTCTRCCAGAAGCCTTGCTTTACTCTAGTCCAGAGAAAACAGGGAATGAGTATCTGAAGTCCCTCCCTAATCATTTTGGAGGGGGATCACCTGGAGTGTTTAGGACAATGGAAAACATCTCCCTTGCAGTAAGCTCCATACAGAAGGTATTAAAGCTGARCAGGTGAAAGGGAAAAAGGATAGAAGGCAAGACTGATGCTGTAATTGGTCAGAGTGATGCAGCACAGCAGTAGTGGAGCAGGATTAAAAACTTGGGTCACTGGTAGTCTCTCATCATTAGGGCTGTGGACCACATGCTGCTCTTAAGGTATTTTTATTTACTCATATTCACCCAGATTTCTTGGGTTTTTATCCAAAACTTTTCATTATGTATGCTCTAAATTTTAGCTGAACATGAAATGCTTCATGATTAACCCATTAAATAAAATATAGTTKTTTGGCTAACTCAAGTATATACACACATTTTTATTAATAAATACTCAAATTTCACATTCTATTTCTGCAAACTTTGTCCTTTCTTTCTGTGAACACTTATGCCTCTAAAAGTTTTTTCCAAGTCTTGGGGGAAGAAGAGGATGGTGGGAAAACATGTTAAATACCCTTCACATAAAAACTTGTGGGCATTGGCAGATTTATTTGTGTAGAGTTCACCATTGCTTAGCACTAAATAGGACTGAGGAGCTGGAAGCAGGGAAGTTGGTTGTGCTAGAATATAAGATGTCAAAATATAAATTTGTCCTATGGGTAATTAAGCCTTTTAAAAGCTACAGTAAGAACTTAATGTGTGTGATGTGACAGTTGCATTCTAATCTTGGCAGAGACAAAACCAGGCTGGTCACCCTTCATCTAAATTTGGAGCTGAAGAGTGTCATTTTGAACTGCAGATTAGGGGTAATTTATGTGCTGTGGGAAATACTATTTCATACAGGTGAGAAAAGTGGCAGGCACTCACAAGTTTGCATGTAGCAAAGTGTAAAATGTTGTTCCTTCCTGCTATCAGCTTCCAGCTTAAGCCAAAAAAGAACCAGTATTTAGCCTGGACTGGTTCTGGATATTTAAGAACTTTTGGTGCTTCCAAAACCCCCTTCCTTCCTCCAGAATAAGTTCAGAACTGCTTGGAATCATGTAGGATGTGTAGAATGAGAGAGCTCCCAAATGAAGAGGGAAACATTAAATGRGTGTGCATTCGCTCTATAAAGAGACTGCAAGTAGGAATATTTGCATCAATGTATGCAGCTATGTATCATGCTTTTAAAAACCCTTATTTCATGTTTTTGTGATTAAGTGTTTGAAAACGGTATGTTTTTTTCTTCTCATTGCTTGCAGATCTTTACATGTAGCTTAGCAGCAAGTCATGACAACATACCTAAATACTTGGCATGAGCGTATGCTTACCTAATCAGAAATTCTGGGTAAAACTCGKGTCAGAGTAAGCTGCAAAATGAGTAGTTGCTTAAGGATATGATGTTGCAGGTGCCAACATCTAAGGCTGCAGAAAATTAACCAGCAACAGTGGGGTCAACATTAATTTCAGGGTATTTTTCACTGCTTGCTATTTTGAATGGCCTGAGTACTTCTGTGAGAAGCAAGATCAGCTTCCAAGTGGAAACAAGGGAGGACAGAAAATGCATTTTTAAATTAGAAATGATCTGAGTTAGTGTAGACTTATCCAGAACAGTTAAGTGAGTCAGTCCYACCTTTCAGTTTAGCAAGATCACACAAACACCTCAAAATAAAGGGAGAGAAAGCATCTAGACTAAATAGAGTGATGGTCCTGATAATCTGATGATAGAAAGTAAGGAGAGTGATTGCTCATGTGAAACAATTTTGACCAGGATAGAAAGCCATGTAAGAAAGATGCATTTAATTCTAACTTGGCAAACATTCCTCCTCATGAAATTTAAAAGCAAGACATGCTACAAGTATTTTTGAAAGAATTTAGAGGATTTTCATTTCRTTAGGAAAAAATGAATAGCTCTGTAATGTATGTGGATGACTAATTGTGATGCCTGCAGTAACAGAGTTTCTTGTCTACTTTAAATGGCCTTCTTTCCAATTGCAATGTTGTAAAACTGAAACTCTGAGCCATCACATTGCCTACCATCACTTCAGAGTTGTAGAAATTTCAAGCAAAGGCCAATCAGTGCTATCAGATTTTATGGTGATTTGTTATATGTGAAATAGTTACTAATAACTTCCCCCTTTAATTACAATTGTGAAGCATTGCTACTGAGGTGTAACATAGAGCAAGATTTCTCTCTACCATTCATTACCTGAGTTGATCTTCAGGCCTCTTGAAGGTGGGTTGAGATGACTCAAGGAAAATGTGATGGGATACACAGAACCTCTCACTTATTAGTTGTTGGATCAAATCCAGCCATAATGAATGTTAACTGAAAGCTTTTCCAGCCCTCTTACTCTGTGGCCATGAGAGAAACTGAAAGATCTATTTCCACTTTCTAGTAAACCGGTGACCAGTGCTGTCAAAAGCAAAGCTACTGTCCCTCCAATACAGGTGGTGGAGAAGACACACGGATAGGATTTGCCTTCCACTTTAGGCTTTCTGAAGAGTGTCTAAAACATACTGATGAGAGGCAGCAGTGTAACCTGCGTGGTTGCTGCCTCAACTGCAATGGTTTTCCTCTTGAGTTATGGAAGATGTTAGTTCAGCTACTTCTATTCAGTAATACCTAGGGGGAATAAGAAGAGACAGTATGAACTGTAATAAATATAAATGTGAGATGTTCCTAGATCCCAGCTGACAAGAGAAGTGCACAAATAAATGACAGCTCTCTAGCACTGTGTTTGGAAATCTCTACACACGTACACCTGCAAGTAGATGGAGCCCATGAGTATATGGAAGTAAATTCAATGTACATGTGTGGTGTTATGTAATTTTTCAAGACTTACTACAAAAATATTTAGAGCCTTGTAGAACCTGCTTTAGAAGAACCAAATTAGCACAAGATCCTCTGGCTCCTCACATGAAACTTCAACTCAAATTCTGTAAATTCTGACTGAAATGAAATAATGAGCATAACTTCCAGCTACAAGGGCTGAATGTCTAATATTTGGATTTTAAGTGGTTGGAAATATGTTGGCTTTTCAATGTGTAAAAATGTATAAATCTTCCATCTCTACCACTGCTTTTTCTTTAATTAAAAAAAATGTATCTGGACCCCCAAAATATGCTGCCTAGCTATTGGATAAAAGAATTTGCAAACAAATAGAGAACTAGGGAAAGTCTTTGCCACATCAGAAACAAAATACATCTTTATTGCATAACCTGTAATATGACTGTGATACTGCCTCCTGCATAGCTTTTTTCCTGTGTTTTTTAAACTTTCTGTCCTGTGTAGTAAGGTTTATCCCTCTTTTGATTTCTCTATCATCCCTCTCACTAAATCTAATGCAGTAATACATACGTAAACATTCAGGCACAGGGATGGCATGCTTCTGTTTAATTGGCTCTTTTGGATTAATTGTGTAGGTGAAAATGTTCTTCTGCATATGTTAGCAGAGATACAAAAACAAACTTTGGGGAGGGACACCCACTACTGTTTCAACTATTGGTTTGTTTAAAACCCCAAGAAATAGTGAGGACAAATCATGTCAAAAGGCCGTAAGCAACTGTTTACATTTTCTGATGCTTGCAAAATGATACAGTAATTGAATTGCAAAAGCGTTTGTAAGATGAAGGTTTTTAAGTGACTGCATTACATATGAGTGACTGTACCAAGTCAAGGTCTGCATAGTGCAGTATCCTGCTTCAAAAGAATTGAAGTAGGTTTTCAAGGATGAATATAGGAGCAGGGTAGGCACGTAATATTCCCTCTGTGCCCCAAGCCAAGGACTTCCCAAGTCACAGGGTACTTTTTACGTACTTAATAGCTGCTAATGGATTCCTTTCTTGAACTGGTCCGGGATCCTTCTGAGGCCACAAGCTTTCAAAGCATCCCAGCATCCTATGACATGTGTTGCAGCTTAACTGCGTGTTGCATATAGAACCTTTTTTCCTTCCCCAAGCAGTAAGCATCTTCACTTCATGTTGCCTGTGTTAGCAGAGGCAGTGAACAGTCAATTTGCACCACTGCTTTGTGTGACTTGTGATATTTATAGACCTCAGTCATAAGCCTTCCTCAATCATTTCTAGACTGAGGACTCCAATTGCTGTTTAGCTTTTGGTACCATGTAACATTTTGAATTGCCTGTTATCTCAAACTTGCTCAAGTTTTAACAAAATTGAGCCATGTGCTTAAGTGTTTTCTGTCTGTGTTTTAGGTGAAAGACCTGCCAATAAACAGCCAAAGTCCATGATCTGGAATTCCCCAATAGAATTACTTAGCAGAGGATGTGCATGTACCTATTTCTGCCTAAATACATGGCCCTGTTACTTTGAAAATGCTTGCCATGAAAAATGAATATCTTTAGATGCCTAAAAATGACTGTAGGAGTTACATTTTTAGAACTGATCTGACAAAGAGGCTTTGGGGAGAGATTGTTGTCTGTTCGCTGGTATATTTGGTACCTGAGGGAAGAAATCMGTTTTGACAGGTATTTCCACTGCAGAGCTACCTCAGGCTGAGGAAGGCTGAACAGGCCTGACTCCAACTGTAAAATACCCAGTAAGTCCCCCGTTCTTGAGAACGTTACCAAAGCTGTGTGCATTGGGTCTTGTACTTCCACACAGCCTTCCTTCCTCTCCCTAGCCTGAAAAGGCATTTCTACYTTGATGATGCCTACGGAAGGCCAGCAGCTCTTCAGGGCTCGTCCTGCAAATGAGGAAGCGGTCATGAGGGGTTTTAAGCACAAAGATGATTCCCTCCTTGCATTGGCTTTCTGTAGCCTGGAAGGGAGCAGGGAAATGAGCTGTTTGAGACTGGGACAGGTTTAAATTGTCCTTGCAGTGTCTGTTTAGCATTTAATCTCCTAGTGGATTTTTAGTCTCACAGTTAAGGCTGGTGATGACTGATTAATCCGGTTTGGTATGGAGGAAGCACACCAGGCAGTTACAAGCAAAATGAAACGATTTYGCTGATGTTACCTTTCTTAGCATGTACTGTCTGGGATCCAAATGAACAGCAGTGCCTCTGTTTCTTGTCTTGACCCTTAACTAATTAGGACAGAGATGAAAAGGAAGGTTTAGCCAAGGTTTTAAAAAGAATTGTTTTGCTTGGGTGTTTTGTTTTTTAGGGGGGAGGCAGCGAAGATGTTAAATTCACTATCTTCAGCARCTGTGGGGGATTAATTGAGCAGTATGAGAGCCTGTCCACTGGATTTGGAAAAGAATGCTTTAGAAGTGTGTGTGTGAGATGATGATCTTAAACAAAAACTCCCTTCACAAGATCAGGTACTCCTTTAGGATCTGCTGTGCTCATCATGTAGCTAGTGGTAAAATACAAATGCATGTCTGGCTACTGCGTTGCCTGGCTGATTCACAAGTCAGGAGGATGAGAAGAAATGGACAAACTGCTTTGGGCTGGCACTCGAGTTGCACAGCTTTCTGAGAGGGTGCTTTTGGAAGGAAGGGTAAGTTTTGAGAATAGAGATAGAAAAACTTCTGTCCTCTACAGCTCCTGCTGTATCTTGTTGTTGTACAAACCAGTCTTGCCACTTTCTAAGAAGTGATCACTTCTAACATGTTGAAACTGTGTGAACTACTTCAGCTCCAAAAGAACACAGTCTTTAGTAATGAACCAACATAATGAATGATTACTTAAAAATAAGCTTCCTAAACAACTTGTTCTCCAAAGGTGCTAAACTTAAGAGTTATTCTTGATGATCACCAGGGGCCTATTCTGCATCCTGGCTGCTAAAGAGATAAGATACTAGGAAATCTGTAGCTACTTTTTAAAGCAGTGTCTAGGGAACTGGGAATTGTGCAAAGGCGRTATTTTGCAGTACTGTCATCAGCAAATCTTACTAGAGAACTTTTCAGCAAATAAAAGTCAATTTACTCTTACAACTGCATCCATTCATTTATGCATACCACTTAGTGTTTGCTCTATGAACATCTGGAAGGAAGAGGAGGGTGGATGTAGGGAGGAACACTCAAAAGAAACAATCAACGTTAAAATGCTAGATTTTGCATTTAAAGCAGCTTCTCTCTGAAACCAGTGTCTGGGATTCCAGGCAGCTCAGATTCTAATGTTAACATATCTCTTATTTTGACTGTCATCAAAACCTAATTAATGACAATTTCATTAAAACTTGATTTCACACAAAAGCGGATTAGTCTTATTCTTTCTGTTGCTCTCTAAGTAGATGCAACATCATGTAGAATTGCCATGTATGAAACTMCTTTTATCACATGCCTAGAAAAAAACAAAACATTGTTCAAATTACGGACATTTTCAGAGAACAAGAATAGGATGAGCCCACATTTGGTATAATCACTATCAATTATTCTGCAAAACAGGGCAAGAGTGGCACAAGAGAAACTGGAGGACAAAACTGAAGGGCGGCTGGTATGGCAGGTGAATGGAAGAATAGTGTTTCTTAATAAAGCAACCTTCCCTTTGTTTTTCTTTTTTCAATATTTATTACCCTGGTTTTCTTTTCCTCAAGTGTCTATGTTATGACAAATGCAAGATGAATATACCAGTCATATGATTAATATTGCATTCTCAGGCTGGGTTTTTTGTGTAACTCCTGTTATGTAGCACTTGATGGGCTAGTCAGTATTCTTCCCTTCCTATAATAGGTTTACTGTAAATGCTTCCTTTACAGAAAGCATATAAATACTATGATTCCCAGCATTATGATGTCATAACACCTATAAATACTCAAAGAACAGAAATGCATCCTCTTAAATGGAGAGTTTATAGTTCTCTKGTGTATACCTTCCAGCCAGAGGATGAGCAGCTCATAATTCTTCTTTGACAGAGTAAATGGGAAATCCATGATTCCTATCGGGTTGTGTAGAAAGACCCAGACACCCCAATCCATATGCCATGCTTTGCCTTGTACATGTYTGAAGCACTGGCAGACTTAATTGTTATGCCCTGGGGAAACTTCAGAACTGCTGTTGGCAGATACAAGTGATATTAACAAGATAAATATCTCTCAGTATATTTACTGGGTGATTACTGCTATTTCAAAAGTAATAAATTCTTATATTTATTCATCTATGATGCTCCTGTGGGAGCAGAAGGCAAGCTGGATTTTTGTTTTGTTATTTTGGGGGGAGTTAGCAACAGCAAGGGCGGGAGAAAGAAGCAAGCTTGGATAGTGCTGTGGAAGCAGTCAAGCTGCATAGTTCACCATTAACTTTGTTTCAACAGCAACATTTAAAATCACAAGCTTTTCAGTCTGGGTATACAAAGTGATTTATAATGCCACATACCCTATGTGATAGCATATGTAGTCTCCAAATGTTTAATCTGTGTCTAGGCATTCTAGTTTTTAAGTCACTGCAATATGTTGAGCAAGCAGAGGACTTACTCTATAACTTGATTTTGTGCATGTTTGTTTATTAGATGTTAATTATCRTACCTCCTTCTCTCATCTGCACTTTTCTTCCTGTTTGTTCTACCCTCTTCCTTAAGACTGTGTGTTATTAACTAACACTTAAAGTGTGTCCTTGTATGCTTTGACTTTTGTGGTTGATTCAGTGAAGCAAAACAAAGCACAAAATCTTCAACATAGAGCTAATTCATGAGAGGAAAACAGTATCTTCCCCACATTYTCTTCTAATCCTATCATGTTAAGGCTGGATCAGACCATGCTTTTTAAACCTGAGCTTTATGTGAGAATGAGGAGATGTAGTTCAGACTTGCTTTGGTGGCAGCGTGGCAAACATCACTGATGTACTGACTCTGCTATTGCTTACGCAGGCTTTGAGATGCTACCTTTACGATAATATACAGGAGACCACAACTTAAATTGCAAAATCAAAGTTTCAGCTATTAGGAAATGCTGGAGTTGAATTTAAAAAATATAATTAGGACTCTTTGGGTAATGTATTATAAAATAGGTGGCATTATTGTTTGGGATTATGGTTTATTTTTGTCTTCGAAGCCCCGCCTTGCTCAGCAGCTGGGCAGTGCTTGCTTAATGAGCAGCTGCTTTGTTTTTCTCCCCATCAATCCACRGGGGTCTCTAAACCCTGCCTGCTATGTCCTATTTAAAATCCTCTTGAGAGACAGTTATTGATTGTCTGTGGTGCTCTACTCTAATATCTGCATGCTACAGAGAAATGTTTATTTTCAAAAACATCCTGTGAATTGAACTGATAGCGCTAGAAATAAGGTATGCAAGTATCTACTTTGAGTGTCTAACTTTTAATGCCTAAAGAATCTGTTTTTTTTTCTTTTGTGTACTTGGCATTAGTTAACACTATATACAGACAACACATTTATAGTATTTATGCTTTGTTCTGTATAAGCACAGTTCCCATAGTGCCCAGAGTATAAGCCCAATTCCCAGCTGCTGTTGCATGTGCTCTGCAACTTCTGCAAATYATATTTCAAACTGAATGTGAAAATGAGGAATGCATGATGAGCAGCCAGCAATAAAACACTCGGTTTAAATGACCTGCCTAGCTTGAAGCAGGAAGGTTGTCCTAGAAGAAGGGAGAGAGTGACGCTAGGCARAATCCAGCTTTTCTCAATGGAGAGAGCTCTCCTGCAAAGCACCCTCCTCTCCTTCATCTATACAGCRAAGGAGACAGAAGCCCAACAGGCCTGTAAGTCCTGAGGTAATATGCAGATTTTTTCTTCCTTGCACATAATGAGGCAAGGACTTGAAAGTGTTCATTTAATAAAAACAAAACAAACCCTACACTGAAGTATGTAGAGAGATGGGGSCCAAGCTGCAATTGTTTGTGACCTTATTGCTACCCTTACCAAACTTTGCCTCTGTGTCTAATTTTTTGGACAAATTTGGGGGATGGATGGAGGAAAGGAAGAAATCTATTTTACGTGTCCACATGGTGTATTGGCAAGGCTGGAACCTTTTGATCTATTTCACARCCTCCTGGTCTAAGAATAACAGGTAGAAAGAACAGAATAAGGTCTAGCTCCCTCCCCACACTGCCCTACCCCCTTTTGTAAAGTGATCCTTCCCTCCCTTGGAAGGCTGCGTGTTTCCCTTGTTCAGCCKATTCCAGCTCTGGCTGCCTGGTGGCCTTTCTGATGCATCTGTAATTGTAAGAGCATCTGTAATGMTGCAGAAAATTTTTACACAACTGTACATTGGTTTTCAGCTAACCCAATACACCTGAAAAGTTCTCATGACTGTTAGGAGGGTTGTAYAGCCATGATTTTTAAGAGTTGCGAAGGAGAAAAATCAACACAGAACCTGGCTCAGAAGTCAGTGATGTGGGTGCCTGCATTTGACACTGGCTTTCCAAGTACTTTTTCTTCTGTCTTTTTCCACAMTTCTGTTCTGTGGGAATGACTGTTTTAAGCAAGGAAGAAGCTTGAGAAATTTTTTAAAAAACCCTCATAATTGTAAAGAGACAAGTCTTCRGATTGTATAAACAAAACACTATTAGTTGTATTAGTTGAAGGCTGCTAGTAAAGTTTGGGGAAAAARCACACTTTTGTTCAATATAGTACAATATTCAGTTTGTTGATTCATAAGAGCCTAGAGAAGAGATACAAGGTTTTAGAGACTGTTATTTCACATGGTAGTATTTTGAGAAGATCTGTCCTCAGTCAGATCAAGTCCTTGGCAAAGACAAAGAATTTGTTGCTCACAGATGTTTCCAGGAGCCTTGGGGATAAGTGRTTTCTGTCAGAGATGATTTAGCAGCATCCAGAGGGGAAATGATTGCAACTGATGCACCATAATCATCCCAACCATCCCTTTAATTTGGTTATGGCATTTGAACAAGGGGCTGCTGCATTGCCAGTGCTCTTGACAGAGACCCAGCGCAAACATCACATGCTGCTCCCTTTTCTGGTGGCACAAATCTAGAGCGGCTGCTCTGGAATCACACAGGCATAGCTGACAGCAAACTAGTGGTTGGCTTTAGCACAAGCTGTTTAAGACTCGTATAGGGTTATCTGGTGAAATGGTTGTCTTTTCCTACCTCTACGGCTTCTATTTACTCTTCTTCCTGCCTTTAATTATAAATGAAAAATTTCTGATAAGCACCTAATATCTTCTTTCTTTTCTAAGGTAGCTATAGTTAACTAGTAGATGCTGAGTAGAGGGTTTGAAGGGAGGGGGGAAGTAACATCTTGCCATGCAATCCTTTCTATAAGCTCTGTGTCTATACTAGGGAAAATGCACAATAGCAAACTTTTTTCTACACAACTGTTGTCATTCAGCAATCACACTCTTACTTACCATCTGTCTTCAAAGTACTAAGTTAATCATCTGATACCAGTCTTGCAGCTCTGCAGCTGCCTGTTTTGAAGCGTTTTATCTTGCATATGACTTTATTTCTATTGTCTGTGCCTCTCAGAAGTCATATACTTCCACTTGGTATCTTTGACAGACAGCTCGCAATGGCCTGATGAGAAGCTGCAGAAGCAGCTATCCCCATTGCGTAAGTGCCTGTTCAAGAGAGCTGCATCCAGTATAACTGCATGGAGACTGATAAAGTTCTGTCTGCAGAACTAACTACAGCGTTTTTAATGGATTTCAGATTTCCAAATCAATCTGTTTTTGTTCCTTCCTCTTCCTTCTGTGTGTAATTTCCACCATGATGATCCTGCCTCTACCTTTATTGCATTTTTACCAGCATACTTTAGCCTTCCCTTTAATATTGAGACTTTTCKCAATTTTTATGTTGCTTGCCCTCTGACACCAGCTGAAGGGAAGGAATACCACTGCTTATGTGATTGGAATTTACACTATTTCTTCAAAAATACAGTAGAGAAGCTGGGAATCTTGATTCACAGCTTGAACAATACTTCTTTCTCTCATTTATTCTTGACGTATTGATCAGCCTGTCCACAGCATCCAGTCTTTTTGTATTTCTCAGCTCTTAGGAGAACTCGTCTTTCTCCTCTGGCTGTATGAGGAGCAACAGATCCAGGCCCTGGTGTGCATCCAGTTGTGTCCTAGATCTTGTAAGAGCCCTGAATGAGACCTCAGAGTGCTTGTAAAAGATGAGGAAAGGATTAGAGCAACAGAGCAATGTTGGGCCATGAAGTGTAAGATGGTAATTGCTCTAGCAATTCTCAAACAGTTGGGGACACTTACTGAGCAGTGTATGTCAGTGCTAGGACAGGACTTGCTATAGCTAGCAAAATCAGCCCACTTTTGTGGATGCTTTGGACAAGTAGAAAATCCTCACTGTGCAGTTGCAGGTGCTTTACAAAAGATGCAAAAAGAAAATTGTGGCTGSACAATGGTCACTCAGATTTTCCTGACTCAGTAGTCAGCCAGACTACAGTGTTGGAAATTCAAGTTCCCACTGGTTAGGTTGAAAAGAGGCAGGTAATTCTGACACGCAACTGATGGCATTTCCTTTTCTCCCTGTGCTAATTTTACATACGTGTGCCCATGCATCTGGGCATGTAACAAGTCTGATGTCTGCATTTAAAACTTAATGCTTCCAGTGTATGCAYATGCAGCAGGTGGTGTACTTTGTAGAAGATGGGAAATAAAGGTCTTGGTTGTCAAATAACTTTGTTGCCACTTGTTTGGTGATTGTGGTGACAAACATCGCTCATATTTGAAAATATTCTACTTGTTCAACTGAAAGAAGCTCACAGAGTTGTTTATCGTAAGCCTTGAAATGCTAAAGCAAAAGCTATTCCCTTGTTTATGGTGCATGACTAAAACCCATGAACGTACATCAAGGCTTGGATGGGAGTCTTTTATGTTGTGAAGATCGACCCTAAATATCTTACATGGGTTTTATATTTTATAATATTTTGAACAACCTTATTTATTATTCAGCTTTAGTGATATGTGTAATTTTCTGAATTAAACAGAAATAACACTAGGATGTGTGGAATAGATACAAGCATAGATTTAGAATAGGAAAGGAAGAATAACAGAGGGAAGTGTTCACTGACTTTTTTTTATATCAAAGTAATGTTCTCTAACTATGCCAGGAAATACTGTTTTGCAGATCTGTTAAACAGCACTGCTTATCTAACAGTGAACTAACTATTAATCCTAAATTGTTAACTACAGTGCTAATTTTCTGGTCTGTCCCTGGAAGTCCAGTCAAAAGGTTCTTTGGCCCTGCGCAGTGTATTGAAAGACCACATGTCTTCCATGCCTTATCAGTTTGTAACCTGGCAGAAAGTATTTGAGCTTATCTGTGTTTTCCAGTGGCTCAATGAACCAGCACATTTTGCTGGATGTTTTCAGGATGTGTGCTTTGGCATCCAGCTGTAGTTGGACTGTTCTTCCTAGTACTGGCACGAAGTATTATACAGCCCCCTCTTCTTGCATTTCCTCATCTGACTTTCTGGTTATCCTGGTTGGGTGCCTACAACAGGTCCTCTGTAGCTGAACTACCTTTGCATAGTCCCTGTCATTATGAGCTCAGCTATTCCTGTGTTCTGCTATCTGTACTTCTGTCTACCATCTGGATCTATGCATGGCCATAAAACTATGGTTTCTCATCCTTTAATTTATTGTTTTTACTTGCAGTGCTAAATTTTTGCTTTTCTGGGTCTCTTCTTGTCTTCTGCCTTTCTCGTACTTGACTTGTATGTGCAACATTGCTTTTGCCAATGAGCACAGATAAATTTCTATTATCTCTGGGATCAGTGCAGCGTGTGTCACAACGATACAACTTCATTCCATCTCCATAACATTCCCTTTCTCTTTCCCAACCCACTGTGTATAGCCTCTATAAAACATTAGTCTTGAACATTTTTGTTCAACTCTCATCTTTTCTGGAAAGCTCCTACCTTTTCTGGAAAGCTCCTACCTTTTCCCTATAAGGATATAAATAGTATAAATAGGGCCCTATTTTTTTTTTCTTCCTCCTCCTTCCTCTCCTCTCCTCCCCCTTTCCCTCCCCCTTTCTGGTTCCCTAAAGTGTCATGTAATGAACAGAGTTGGAGTCAGAAGAGATCTTTTTTTGACCTACAATATTGTTTCCTACAGTGTATTTTTACTACTTTATTGAGTCTTGTTCTAAACATCTCACAAGATGGGACTTCCTTCTGGAGACARTTCTCTGATCTAATTCATCTTGTTTTTCTTCCCTGCTGTTCAGCCTCAATGGTCCTAATGGTCCTTTTTTTTTTTTTAATGTCTTCCTATTACTCTTTCTTATTTATTACACTATTCGAATACTATTGCGCTATCTCCTTGCTTTCTATATTTCCCATGCCCTTTCAGTACTCCTGCTGACATTTTTATGCCTTATTCATTACAGCTGTGCCAAGTTGCATATTCTTGGGGTCAAATTTGCCTCTGAGTTGGTAATTTGGTGCAGAGGTATAATGGAACAAAACTGACCCTTGACAATGTGTCTCCCAGGCATTCTTCTAACCTTTTAAATTCCTGTGCTCCTTTCTGTTTCCATGTAGTCGCCCACTGTTCTATGGATTTCTTTACTGTTGTAGTGCAGTGAGTTCCTTGCCAAACTAATAATAGTTCTCTCTCTCACTCCTGGCTTCCTGCATTAGGGTACAAAGTGGGCTTCACAGGGCTTTCAATTTCTCTTGGCCAAAAACCTGCTTATTTTAAGAATGGACTAATCTTAGCAATTTACCACCAACCTTCAGTCTACAGAGTTATCATAAATGCTTCTAAGTGTATTTAGAAAAAAACTAAAATCCTTTCTAAATGATAGCCTGCAATATTCCAGCTGAGCGATAAGCACGTTCATGTTAAGAGCTATTAACATTTATTTTTTCAGTAGTGTTTTCTCACTTCAGATTTTTATCAACTGGAAAAAAACATTCGTAATGCTTRTGTTGGAGCAGAAGCTAAATTCTACTATCTTCTGCATATTCTGTTTGTTGAATTAATTTATTTAGATGCATATCTAATATAAAGCCAAAGACATCAATTACAGTTGCTTGGGCCCTTTCAAAATTAATAAAATTTCAATGATACAAAAGATCAAACTAGTAAATATTGTTATGACTAACTTCTGTTGTGGTATATACCAAGCTATTACAGAATTCTCTCTGCAAATCCTTTCTTTACTCTGGATTTTGAAAGTTAGAAATTAGTGGAAATGGAGGGATTTGGAGTAACTTCTCAATTTGAGGAAAAGGCCATTATGGTGACTGGCCACACTGATTTGGTACGTTGATAAATACAAAGGACAAAGTACCGCTACTCTGGCAGTAGAGTGGCAGAGGAAGGAGGGACAGAAAGCTGCTGACTTCCACTCATCTTTGCTCTCTTGGTTAATTTGAGTGAYAACCTCTGTTAAAGCAGCCTTGCACCCTCAGCAGAATTAGGTTGATGTATGTGTTATGGCAAAGCAATATGCCATTATAAAGAATGTKTGCAGACATTCGGCCACCTAGAGATTGTAGGAGAAAGAATCACTAATAATATTCCCATAGGATGGCACAGCATCTCTTACAGCTTCAGGTAGTAAGAAATAGGAGATGCCTTCAATTATGTAAGGGTAATGTAATCCTTGCAGCATCTTTCCAGCTGATTATCTATCTAGCATCCGGCTTGTAAAGTGAAATAATATGAGGCAGGAAGAATCATGGCAGTGTATCATTAGCACATGGAAGATCAGAGTTCATCATAAGGGCATGCAGATATCCCATGTGTGTTGAATAAGAAGGGCTAAGGAAGAGGAAGGAATAAAGTAATCAAATAGCCTGAAGGTTTTGAGGCAGCCACCAACTCCTAATAAATTGCCATTCTGACAGACTAAGAAAGCATCAGGCTTGCTTTCATTTCACAGAATCACAGAACAGTTGTGGCTGGAAGGGACCTTTAAAAATCATCTAATCCAACCCATTTGCTCATGCAGGGTCACTTAGTGCAGGCTGTCCAGGACCCTATCCAGAGGGCTTTTGAATATTTTCAAGGATGGAGATTCCACAAGTCCTCTAGACAACCTGTAACCTGTTTCAGTGTTCAGTCATCCTCAGTTAAAAAAAAAAAAAAATCAGGTGGCACTTCCTGTGTTTCAGTTTGTGCCCATTGCCTCTTGTCCTGTTGCTGGGCACCACTGAAAAGAGTCTGGCCCTGTCCTCTTTAGATAGTCCCTTAAGGGGTGTGTGTGTGTGTGTATGTGTCTATATACATATATATATATACACACATACACACACACACACACACACACACACACACACACACACATATATATATATGCATTGATAAGATCCCTCCTCAGTCTTCTCCAGGGTGTGAACAGTCCTAGCTCTCTCAGCATTTCTTCATAAGACAGAGGCTCCAGTCTCTTAATCATTTCTGTGGTCTTCCACTGGACTTGCTCCAGCAGCTCCAGATCTCTTATACTGGCAAGCCTGGAACTGGGCCCAGCACTCCAGATGTGGCCTCACCAGAGCTGAGTAGACGGGTAGGATCGGCTTCCTCCACCTGTTGGCAATGCTCTTCCTAATGCAGCCCAGGATACCATTGACCTTCTTTGGCCATAAAGGCACATTGGTGGTCAGGACCCCCCATGTCCTGCTCTCCAGAGCTGCTTTCCAGCAGGTCAGCCCCCAGCCTGCAATGGTGCATRGGGTTATTTCTCCCTTGGTGCAATGCTGCGCTTCCCTTTGAACTTCAAGAGATTCCTCTGGACTGGCTTTCCAGCCTGTCAAGTTTCCTCTAAATGGCAGCACAACTACCTGGTATATCAGCCACTTCTCTCAWTTTTGTATCTTCAGCAAACTTGCTGAAAATGCACTTTGTCCCATTATCCAGGTCATTGATGAATAAGTTGAACAGGATGGGACCCAGCATAAACCCCTAGGGTGYACTGCTCTTTACTGGCTTCCAGCTAGAATTTGAACCACTGATCACAACCATCTGAGCTCTGCCATTCAGCTAGTTTTCAGTCTACCTCACTGTCTGCTCATCTAGCTCCTACAACATCCTCATAGGCAAGCTGATGAAATGGGAGACAATGTAAAAAGCCTTACTGAAGTCAAGGTAAACAACATCATTGCTTTGCCTTGATCTACCCAACCAGTCATTYCATTTGAAATCTTTCCTTTCTGATGCTAGGAGGCAGTCTGCATAGGATATATGATGCAACACAAATCAGATGATGTCAAGAAGATCAGAAGCTGCTGTGAGAAGTTCCTTGGTGTAACGTATATCGAATAAAAAAAATAAAAAAAAAGAGAGAAAAAAGGAGATTAGATCCTGGTTGTTAGTTGCCACCATCAGATGATAGGTATACTGAGAAGCAGTTACATGCAGCTAACTTGGTGTGAATTGGCATTCTTAAGAGGAACCCTGATGATTTTTTTTCTTTAGGTTTACTGGGATTTTTGTATGTTGATTTTTCTTTTGTTTTGTTTGTAAAATGCCAGGTAGTTGTCATTGTTGGCAAGAAATAGGAAAGAGATGGAAGATGGTTTATGACGCAGCTTGTCTTCTAGCTTGAACATGTATGTAATAAGCCTGAGGACTGGGGTATGCAAAAGTACAGCTACTGATAGTGGGCGGTCTCCTGCCTTGATGCCTCAGAGCTTTAGATTATCTGTAAAATAACAGCGAGAAACATCCAAGTAAAATTGATCGAGTGGTGCACCTTGTTTCAACATACAGAATATATCATCCTTTGGGAAGAATTTTATGGGATAAAAACAAAATTCTAACATATTAGGAAAATGGACATTTGAAACTGAAGAGTGCTAAGCAAGTCCCAGTCAATTGTTTGCTTCTTAAAGAGATACATTTTCTTTGATCTACTAGGGATTTCACTGAGATATACTGGTCACATACAATGCATCCATAGCTACTGAAATCTGTATTGGTTCTTCTCTGAAATATCAGAAGTGTGAATTGCACTGCAGGCTGTAGGCTTTTATTATTTACTAGAATAAAATACAGATTTAAATAGAAAATGTAGTTCTACTTGATTTGGTCAGCAGTAGTTGAGGATGTTTCTTCCTTGAGCAAAGCCAATGACCTTCAGCTAGAATAAAGTCACATGACTCCATTAAAGCCGAAGGAGATAAGCAAAGTTGTGCTACTTGAGGTGCTGGCCTCTGGTGCCCGTAAGAGGGAAAATGTAGCAGAAAGTGTAAAATTCAGAGTAGCCTGTCTGCTGGTAAAAAACATGTTACTGTCTGAGAGAAATTGGTTAAAGTTAGAGTGGGGGAATGTCTGGATATAAGTTTACCTTTCAATCTTTTGAAAGGAGAGGGAGTATCAGGGAATAATGAGGGCTCCTTGGCCAAGGAGGCCAGAAGCCGCGTATATGGCATTGTGTGTTGCATGGAGGTCTCGGTCAGATGTGTCTGGGCACGAGTGGCAAACTCCTATCTATAATTTATCTTTGAGGTAGAATCTCTTTCCAGATGCTGATTATATGTTTTGTTCAGTGTGAAGGGCTGCATGAAAAGATTACAAGAAACAAAGGTAGATCAATATAAAAGAGAAGAATCTGTGCTTTTTAATGTGGGGATGTAAATGTGACTAAGTCAATAGTATCAGCTGATTTCACATGAGATGTGAAGGAAGTTTACAAGAGGAGATCAACAAAAATAAAATGAACTGGACATAGACTCCAAATTTGTCTTGTGGGATATTGCACTGGTAGAATCCATGAGATGAGAATAAGCACTAAACGAGAGAAATAGCATTTTTGCTTTTCCAGACCTTGTCCTTCAGCTTCAGGAAAAATTTAGTAAATCAGAGAAGAATACTATGATAAATACATGAATACTGTGATGAGTACATGAATGATAGACACAGCTCCTCCTGTGTTTGCAGACACTAAACGTCTGTTAATAGCTGTATGAGCATTTTTAGATGTGTTCAGGTAAAGTCTACTTTAGATCTGAATGAACATCTTTGCCCCCCTCCCCTCTCTATGCAGCTCTAGAGCTAAGAGAGCAGCAGTATGTGTGTGCCACAAAATCTAGCATCTAGAAATGTTTCTGAATCCGTGTGGTGTGTCAGTCTCAAGCAGACAGTGTACAGCTGCACTCAGTTTTGTGAGATCAGCTTTGCTGTACCTCATTCTGTATAGCACCATGTTACCATTCTTGAACCTTTGAGTCTTAGCTCATTTCTTAGGCAGCTGTTCCTGGATGGCTTTATTTTTGTGTGTTTTTTTTAATTGTTCTCCTATTTCTGTTGCCTATTTCACTGACATTACCTAATAAAAGGTGTAATAGAAATTACCTGTATCACATGTGAATCATTCACTGGGGCTTGAAGACTTCACATCACTTTTTTAGTAAAATTCTGGTCAAAAATGTTTCCTCTGTCATCTTGCAATCAGATTATATAGTTCTAGTGTATACTTTTTCAGTAGTGAACATAAGAGCTCTGCTTATTCAGTAATACAATGCTTTCTATTTTGAGAAACTTTTTAAAAAATGGCATTTCAAAATCTCAGAAGAGACCACCTGGGTGGTTGCTGTATCTGTTACCAAGCTGCTCCAAAACTGTAGGTTTCATTCTTTAATGAACATTAACTGTATCTTGAGGTAGCTGAGATGGGGGAGAAATGGCTTGTACTACTTTGACACTTGTTTCTGGTACTTTAGGGTGTGTGCATGTAAATAGAGTTTCATGAAGGGCATGAGAAAGTTGGTTTAATGTCTGACCTGGAAAATGGTGTGTAAAATATTGCAAAGCATTCATTTATTAAGTGATTGTGGTCACTACATTAGGTAGGTTGGACATCAGACCCACACTGATATACATTCAGCAAGTTAAACGTGATGTTGAGTTTTGTGTCTCTATATGATTATATAGATTGCTTTTTTAAAAAAAACCATTTGTTTTAGTGTCCTGAAAGAGCAGAAGCTCTTCAACAACACTTTATCTGTGGATTCTCAGAAATTTTCCATAATGGTGAGGATCACTTCCAAAGTTTTATGAGTTGTAGAGCATACGTAAACTTTTTAATAGTTACCTTTTAAGTAAAATCCCAAATTTGCCTCTCCAATAGAAATGAATGTAAAGCCCCTTCCTTGCTTAGCCAATTGTGTAAAACTGTGCAGGTCCTTGGGATTGAAATAGTAAACTCTTGTGTTTATGTATATTCTGTGAGATAATATGTAAGAGAAACAACATCTCTTTAATTTTATTGTATCTTTTGCTTTGTGTTGTGGTGTTCTTRAACTTACCAACACTCTTGCAGACTAACTAGCAGACTATAAATGTACTTGGTTTATCTATGCATCTTGGTGGTTGAGAAGGAGTTAGCTAGAAAATGCTGAAACTTGCTGCAAGACCATTATCAGCAGTCCTTGAGATGCAAGCTTTCCTAGGTTTTCTACCAATATTTTACTATGTTTTGATTTCACATTAATTTGTAGCTAGAGTTTTACTGGACTTCTCAGTTTGTTCATTCAAATTTGTTAGTAAAATCCAGGATCTCACCATAAATCAGTGCCAAGTTTTGCCACTCAAAAGTTAGTCTCTGGAAAGGGTACCTGTGCTGACATTTCCAACAGCTTTCTGACTTACGGCACTATAAAAAGCTGCACCCATACAGCTTCTGAAATAAATGAATAGATGGTAAATTCTTCTGCACTCAGTCCCTGAACGTGGCTTCAGTGTCTGTGGCATGCACATATGTGCAAACTGCCTATCAGTAAYGACTAATGAGCACTTCACCTTGGTACCAGCATTGATAACAAAGCACAGGGGAGTAAGCGCTGAAATGCAAGAATATGACCAAGGCATAAATACTTAACTCTTATTCAGTAAATATTCATGAAGGACATTTGGGGCATTTATGAGTTACCCCCAGAGACAAGTAGTAAGTCACATAGTGATCGGCCAGTAGCACAGGAATGTCCTCAAAGCTCTTAGGAAAATACCACTGCTCACACAGACAGCTGGCTGGCACCAATGTGTTGCGGGCACAGTGCTTCTGCCAGCCATTTGATCTGCAAGCCTGCCATCCCCAGCTTTTCCCTTCCTGGCAGGTGAACAACAGAGCACCTACCGTATGAGTAGTCTGTCCTGCTTTTCGCATACTGCTTGTTCAAAATGAAAAGACCTGCATTGCCTTTTAGGAACATATTTTAAGTGTCGCACCATAAAGTGTGTCAGATGAGTTGTGTGATGTTTACTATCTTCAGATAATAGCTTTAGATTTGTCTAGGGGACTGAAGCGTATCATTTCAGGTTTGTTGTTGGTGGTTTTGGCTTTTGCTCTTCAGGCATGGAGAAGCATTTTTTCCATTGTGGCCAAGAAGATGCTAGAAATAGAGTTGCAACAGTCRAAGCGTCAGCAGTAATATTTCTGGTTCCTTTCTTTGCCCTCCTACTGCAGTCTCATGGTTGCCTTTGCCCTCATTTCACATCAGGTGCCCCCAAACAAAATGGTTAGCATCTGTCTTCTCCCCAGAAATATCTTTCTCCCTTTTATTATTTCTTTTACCTCACTTTAATTCATGTTATGCTTCATGTTGCATGGTGCACCAGGAGTGCAACAAATATCTCTGATGCAGGGCAGGTGGCCAGAAACCACTGGCTGCTGAGGTACACATTTTGAATTACCTGCGGGCAGACTGGAACTGTGTATGTCTTTGAGCCTTGCTGGTTATCATGTACTAGCTCTTACAGGGAGGAAAAAAAAATCTTTATTTCAACTTAAAAAATAACTTACTCTGTACACTTTGAAAAGCTATATGTAAACTGCCACCCCAAGAATAAAGATCTCTCTCTCTCTTTTTTTTTTTGTTTTTTTTTTTTTTTTTTTTTTTTTTTTTTTTTTTTTTTTTACCAGACTGAAAGGAACATTTTTTAGGATTTAAATTGTATTCTCCCAGTATTTGCATATCTCCTCATGTAAAGGATAGATTTAACATGTTAACAGCTCTTAAGTTTGCTTTTCTCCCTCCCCCCTTTAAACTCAAATGTAAAAGTGTTATGTAATATGACCAGTTGAAGGTCCTGTTGGGTACTCTTTCCAATCTCAGTGCTTGCTCTTTTTTCAGATTTTTTGTTTGTTATGCAGAGGATAGAAAGAAGAGAATGTAGCTTGCCAGCACTTATAACGCCTACTTCTCAAAGCATTAACTACTAACTCCACCGTTTTAGGCACATCCTGCACTTGAATGAAGTTTAGGATACGCCTAACAGTTCTGCTTGAATTAGTGTCTGTCAGTAAGGTAGTTTTCTATGGACTGTGTAATGATGGACTGCTTTCTTAAGGAATCTSTCTGGGCAGTGGTGTCTGGAGTTCAAAAATGCTACCCCAGCCTCACCAGATGGGAAGTTGCTTTTATTGAGCTTAGGGCCCTGCTAGARTTTGGTGTTTCACCAAACAACATGTTTCCCCCAAATTCAGAACAGTTTAGGAGAACATCCAAATACGGCCTCTTGAGTTTTGTCATTTACGATTCTGATAGCGTGTATGTATTGCTGTGCRTGTATAGTTTTCCCTTGTTATTTTTAACTTTTGATTGTTTTACTGTTACATCTCCTTTAAAAAATTTGGAGGAGGTTGGGCTCCCTGGAGAGCTTGCTCCCTTGGAGAAGAGCTCTGGGCCAGCTCAAGGTAGGCTGTCTGGGATGGCCAGAAAGGAATTGCAGCAGCAAGCTGGGAGCCTAAAGCTTAAGCAGATGGAGAAACTGAAGTAGGGAGCAGGGACTAAGGCTGGGAGAGCGTGAAAAGAATTTTCTGGGGATCAAAAGGACCTAAGCAGAGTTTGCTGCAGTGCAAGTCCCTGACTAAAACCTAATCTGGAACTGAGGGCTCTTCTGCAAGGACACAGTTGGGATTATGGGCAGTTGAGCATAAATCTTCAAAGGTTTTGTTCTCTTTCCTAYTTGTTTGAGTTTTCTCTATTTAAAATTTAATTACTCTATATTACATCGAAAGGAAGCTAAAGCTGTGATGTGGTTTTCCTGCCCTTTTTTTTCCCCCCTTTGTTTGCCTTTAGGAAAAAGTGGGGGGTTGGTCATCTTTCAGGAATTTCATTGTAATAAGACCTCACACTTCTCTGTCTTATCAATCTACCAATTATGTGTAGAAAAACTGATCTTTGTTTTCCATGTCACTGATTTATCARTGACCTGTCCTTTGGGTGGTCCTGCCAAGGTAGACCTATGATATTTAGGTAAGATATGTTGGGGGAAATACTGGATTTTTTGCTACTCCCAGTATATTTGATTTGAGGGTACCAGAGGGAAGGTTAAATTTCTAAGCTGCTTAATTCTGTGTTTCACTTTTTTTTTTAAGTCTACTCTAGTGTGCAACTGCTGCACACACCCTAGGGTGAAACTGTCTCACCCTGGGTTTTGCTCACTGAYGAGCAATGTGTGGGTGACAGGTCTTGCTCTGACATGCATGTGAAAAACTTGTTTGCTGCACTATATTTCCCTGGTGAGGGCATCTGCTGCTTGTTCTCTGCTTGTAGGATAGGGCTGCAGTCAGCACACAKCTGAATTTCCAGAGTGCTGCCGCAAAACATGTATGCTACCAAAAAGAAATTGCTTCAGCTTAGTCAACAATCTTTGCAATTTAATGGCAAATTGTTTTAATGCCTTTTATCTCTTTTAGGTTCTTATATGTAGTTTGCTACTGCACARCAGGTAACGTGCTACTGACTCTGCTCTATCTTAACAGGTTAGATATAATAACATCGGCTGTGAGACTGCGTGAAAGAGATACTGGTGTGATGCTGTATCTCTAAAGTGCCACTTCCAAGGGTTAATAGCTGGAGTATACAAGTCCACTCTGCAGTGAGAACTGTCTTTTACAATAAGGTTTCTAGTTCAAAGACTCTTACTCTTTCCTTGTTTATCTATACTGCATAGGCAGTATAATTTAATAGGCTTACCTATGCAATAAACTACAAGGATTCTGGTTTCACTTTTCTGTTAATTCAGAAATTATGGAGTAATTCTTAAACTGAGCTTTGTGAGTCTTTATATTGGGCAGCTCCCTTTGGGTGTATATAATTCAGAGTTGCATAATACCCACATTCAGCCATGTCATCTGAATCTRTGAATAATCATTCATACTCTTTGTGACTGTTGCATAATAATTTGAGGCTGTAATCCAACGAAACACATGCCCATAGCGGTGAATAGTACCGCAAAACAAAATACATGTACCGTTGCTTGATTGGAGCTGAAACAGCCAGTTGAGTGTGAGGAGCAGATTTTTTTTTGTTGCCATTGCATTTCTTCACTGGTATAATGAAATTATAAATTGCCCTCAGTGTGTTCCTAAAACATGTGCAGTCATTTAAAGTTCTAGTGCTTAATTATCTTCATTTGAATATGTAGATCTGTATAGCATGAAGTGAGACTGGCTTACAGCTTTAGTGAAGGGTGAATTTGGGGAAAAATGTGAGGGTTTTATGTGAGATACAGTTTAGGTTACCATTTAGTAGGAGCTGATGAAAGGATGTTTTGTTTTGTAAAATGATTCTTTGTGTTGAATAAGGTTGTTGGTTGGCTTTAAGATTGGATTTTTAATTTTTTTTACCAAGGATTTATAGAAGCATATTATATAAAAGAGAAGTAGGAAATTGGATAAAATACAGACCAACTCAATTAACCACACATTTTTTTTTTCTTCTTTGATCAAAGAATGAGACAAAGCCTCACTGCCTCCTATCTAGGGCTATTGAAAAATTCAGTAAGATTCTCAAACTTCCTCCTAGTTCTTTTGCAGAGCGCTATTTACTCCAGCTCCTCAATTTCTAAGACATTAGAGAGACCCGATTTGTTAGAAGTAATGGCTCCTAATGTACTATAAGCGGAGTGAATCCTTCATCTGTTCTCCACACAGCAGCCCTTCAACTGATCTGTTTTGAAAACTCTCACTCCTGCAATGATAGTCTCCTTTTTTTTTTTTTTTTTTAATAAGAGCAAGACATAGGATTCAGTCTAAACTTTCCTCTGAGCTTAATGTTATTTTTTTCCCCTTAGAGAAAGGGAGTGGGAATGCAGCAAGTGATGGGAAGATTGGTGTCTTGTGTTTTTTTTTCCTCCAGGAGGTCTCTTGTAGGACCTAAGTGGAGGAAGGGGGACTGTGCTGATCTCTGAACTCTGTAGGAACATGGCTCTGGGGGAAAACTAGCACCTGCTCTCAACATTTAAGGTCTTGTTAGAGATGGCTGATTGAAGCTATAGAAGTCATGCATTCCCTATGATAGTGGAGTCTGCTAGTGGATCAGCAGCAGTCAGGAGCTGTGTCAAATTTGTAGAGGTCATTTGCAGTCTGTAGATTTGACCTTCATGTTGAGTCACAAGGAAATCATTCATTCATCCTATGTTGTTAGCATCATCTCGTTGACGTATCTAAGCCTGAAGCTTGTTTTTGAAAAGCTGCTCARTATTTTCAAAAAGCATATGCTAGGGTCTCATTTTTCACTGCCAAGTGAAGGGAAATAGAGCATAGAGAATTAACTGCGAGATTGTGTTTGAATGTGAACTTTGAGTGACTGGTAGGTAGTCTTTCATATTGGAGAGAAGCTTATTTTCTGCAGTTAAATACATGACTTTCTCAGAATGGGAAGAAGACCAGCCAGTTTAGCATAATGTCTTCTGGACCTTCTGCTGTCTCTGTGTTCATGGGGAGGTTGAACGATGGCATAATAATCATCTGGACTGTGTTGTAGCATCTCTGTAACATGCARATTGTTGCATATTCAGCTTCTCTTTGTGTGAACTCTGATCGTTTTTCCTGCTCTATGGTGAGTTCTTTGTGGTCCAGTTGAACTTGCTAGTTTGCCTGTGAAGGCCCATTYCCAATATGAGAGCTACTGTAGGGAGAAAATGTTTTTTCCGTTTGTCACTTTAGTGACAGAAGTTTTGTGATGCCAAAAGCTTCCGTGTGAGTTCGGTAGAAATGACCTTCCCAGCTTCTGGGAATATGCACGATATTCAATGTCGGAAGTCCCGTAGAGTTTTGGATTCTTATCAGTGGTGACTTTAAACAACTGATTTAGCTTAGTCTCAGTATACTTCTCTAAAATGTGGTAAGTACTGTTTCATAGCTCTAGAGGCATATGATGAGTCATAATTAAATTCTGTTCTGTTAAATAAATAAAATAAAAATTATGTCCATGCACACTGTTAAGAGGGCATTATATGGATGGCACTGATGCATTGGAGCATTTGGAGGTAAAGTGGCTTTCTAATTTCATGGCAAATCAGATAGGAACTATATTGGTCTATGACATTTACAGCACCTTTGTAGTGCACATCTCATTTAGTGCCACTCTGCAGACACATTTCAGCCTAACCATGTAAAAAACAATGATGGTAAATGGCTTTGGGAGCTGGATTTAATATGGCAATGGACTGGCAAAAGTGTTGTATAACCTMATCCCTGTTTGCTCTTTTGATGCTTTTTGAGTAGTTGATTTTAAGTAAAAATAATTCATATCTATGGATTTTTTTTTTAAGAAATTCTATGGAAAGTAAGAAAAGAAACTAAACATGGTGGTAGTTCAGTTTTATTATGTGAGCRTCTTGAGCATCTTTTATTCCTTACCTGTATATACAGCTGGCTAATTGGCCACTCTACCTCCTTGGAGGGGGGGGGGGAGGTTAAGGTACAAGAGAAAAATACCTATAGGTATTTTAGATGCAAGCATATCTGTATTTACTTCTTTTTTTTTCCACTGGAAAAATAATTGGGGGGCATAGTGAAAAGTTCTTGGTTGTAAAGGATTTTGATAAATTTAGGAAAGAAATTACAGTTGTGTGCAGGGTGATTTAAGCAAAATAGAGGTGATGAAGATGATGACAAATCTTCTAGCTTTCTTTACGCTAGCAGAGCAAAATTCAATTCAGCATCAAAGGAGGATAAATAGGAATAAATGTAATGGCAACCTTTTGTTCTGTGAATGCTGTCRCAGAGGGCTTGAAAGCCTGAACAAATGATGAGAAAGGCAGAAAGAGGAGCAGCAAGTGCATAAGGGAGACAGCAGAGCAGAGAGCGGGAAAGACCGGGAGGAGGATCTGTCGTAATAATCAGAGAGCCAAACGGAAARCCCAGGAACCAGGAGAGCTTGCTGCGAGCAGTAATCTGAATATAAAAGTCTAGAATGGAAGATGGGATTCGGCAGCATCACTTTCTGAAACAGCCTTATCACTTAGTTCTCACTTTAGTGATTACTTTGCAGCTCATGCTTTTTTTCTTTCTTTCTTTTTTTTCCTTCTTCCTGTCTTGTTCTCTCTTTAAAGTAATTTTAGCAAGGCAGAGAAGCAGCCATCCCCCTCTTACCTTCTGAGGGYTCAAGTCTTATTAGTTGCTGTAGTTACTCTTCCCACATATTCCAACAATCGCACTTTGTAGAGGGGAAAAAGAACATGAGTAAGTCAATTGTTTCCTGCACAAGAAGTCCAGGCAAGAAAACATAAGCTGTCTTTTTTCCCTTCTTCTTCTTCTTCTTCTTTTTTTTTCCCTTCCCCTTCAATCCTGAGGTGTAACTTTAGGTTTACTTGCAAATACCCAATTCRAGGTTTGCCATTAACCATAAGTAACAGTAAAGATGACAGAAAAAACATGTAAAGATGATRTTTTTTATCATGTTCTGTAAAGAACTTGAAACAATGAATCGTTTGTTTGGTCTTCCCTTTACTCAAAGAGTAAAGTGAGGTGTCAGCAGCAAGTGAGGTGTGCATAAGAAAATTAGAAGGTGGTATGGTCTGCTGATTTCAGTAGGTTCTGACTACTTTGAAGACTGCATTGATGAAATGGGGTGGGGGGAAGAAATAAACAGCACCACTCTTTKGGGGGAAATATGCCAAGAGGTAGGTGTTTAGGCAGTGCTTAATTATTTGGGAAGCTCTGGGCATGAAAAATGTCCATTCCACTTAGAAGAAATGGCAGAGTGCACCAAGAACGGAATCACTGACTGGCTAAATTCAATCTCTGATGCTTTGCACTTGGCAGTCCAACTATCTCATAGGATTTTTGAGAGGGCTGAGAATGTGCTGTCCACTTCATGARGTATTTGATCTTTCTTTCTTTTTTTTTTTTTTAACCACACATGCTTAGTTTCTCATTTACAGCCATACAGCTCAGTAGAATTACCCTGAAAGGTTAATTAGGAAGGGTTTACTTCGTGAATACCACCAAAGCTGAATTGAGGAAAATCGGGATTGTGTTAAATGGGAAGCTGCCAGGATACTAAGAAATATGATTGCAATCAATATTCAGTTAAGAGGAGCATGCAAGTGTAGTTCATACTTGACTAACTGTGTATATATATGAAGTCTAGCTAGCCATGTGATAAGGAAAAAAAGTTTCCATTAAGATGATTGGAGCATGTACCTTGGCAGCTGAGAACATGCATAAACCTTTGTCTCTTACATTTTATATCTCTCTCTCTCTCTCTCTATATATATATACATATATATACATATATATATATATATATATTAGTGAGTGACAACATGGCTAATTGCAGGTTTGGTATTATTTACAAACTTACTTTATAAAAATCAAATAAATTACAGCAACTGTTTAGAGTTATTATCTATGCTTATTGCTGGCAAACATTGCTTATGATTTAGTTCAGAGACAGCAATATATTTCACTTTGCAGTAAAAAAAGGAAAAACTAATATATTCAAACTAAGGGTTATCTGAGACTCTAATTATCTTAAAGTACCTCTGTTAATTTGTGAATTAATCACATTCCTCAAACCATACAAAGCAACAACAGCCTGTACATGATATCATATTCATAGTTCTGCTTAATGTTTGAGGTGATGCAATGTAAGAAGAGTTTACATGTTTTTACTTTTCACCTAAACAATTTGTCTTCAAAACTGCCTATCTTCAATTGCTCCCTTTGTGATAGCCTTCTTGTATTGCTTTGCGCAAGTTGTTCTTGCGCAACCTGTGAAATAGGAAAGGCAGCATTTCTCTACCTTTTTGAAGTTCTAATGGGAAAAGTGTATGAAAGGTAATCAGGTGCTTAGGTGACCCAGTAGTAAAACCTTTCAGAATTTCCCAGGAAAAAAAAAAAAAAAAAAAAAGTGCTATTAAAACCAGATGTGAGAAACTTTAGATTTTTTTAGTGTTGTTCATAATAAAAAACATGATACTACACTTGGCCAAAAAGTAGGTTTTCCAGTTCCTGGGAAGTTTACTTGAAACTTCCAAAGGACTGAAACCTCTGGTTGTTTCACCAGAGGGAGACAGATACTCATGCTCCCAACACATAAAACAGTGTATATTCTCCAGCCCTGGAACAGCAGGGAATCTGGGGGAAAAAAAAAAAAAAAAAAAAAAAAAACACTTAGCAGAATGTTAGAGGTGGTCAAAAGGTTCGTTGCACCTTCAGGATGACTATCTTGGAGCTATATTCTGAAATCCTGTGGGTCCTGGATCTGGGAGACCTGCCTAGTTGAACTGTCCCAAAGTTGCCCATCCTGCAAGGGTGAGTGACTGGGGACTGCAAATGTGCTGTCTTAAGAGCATTCATCTGGTAGATTGTCCGTGGGCTGGGACTTTGGCCAACGCKGACAAAGAAATATTCTTTTTTCAAGACCTCATACTATGGTAATTTTCTCTTGGAACTCTCTGCAGCTGCATGTCCTGATGAGAAGACAGGCAAGTCTCTTTCCAAAATTATACACCATTCGTATTTAGATTTTCATAAGATTGACTTTCCTTGTTGGTCTCATCGTCATCAGAGCTCGTAATGCTGCAGCCCTGCCCATCACATTCTCCAAAACATGAAAGCCTCTGAGGGCAGCATTATGGTTGTCTTCACAAAGTCTGTGTTTGTGGAGAGGGTCATACCATGTTTGAGATGGGTGGAAAAGGACTGGAAGTAAAATAAACAAATCCTAGATGATGATGATKATTATTTATTATTGTTGTTTTGAAATGACCTGCTGTAAGTAGTCTGGAGACGGTATCGGCTTTCTAGGTGCAGTTCTATAGTTTGCTTGCTACTAATGATGTTCCCTAATTCTGAAAAAAGGTTAAGTATGGCCAAGAAACMGTGAGCTTGTATGAATTAGATAAAAATATGTGATAAAATCATTAAACAGATGCATCTCTGCATATATTTACTGTATTTGCACATAACACTAATATACTAGTTTTAAAAAATATATGCTTAAAATAAGCTGTAAAAAAGTATACTTTATGTAACAGCACGTGTCATTAAAACCAAATAATTTTAAGGTAGTAGGCATGTTTTTCATGCAGAGAGAATGTACACAAATCCAATCTACAAAGTGGATGAAGCTATTATGTAAATCTGAAGTTGTCAAAGTGATCTATTATAACTATTTTTACTGTCAGCTGTTCCACAAAGCACAAATTCAGCAACCTACGCATCCTGATGAGAGAGAATATTTAGATATTATACCAACTATTTATTATTTTACTAATTTCTACAGTGCCTATTGCAGTGGTAACTTCTGTTATGGGGATTAATGCRCAAAACAAGATGAAAATCAAACGTTAAGAAAACAGAGGCGTCGTGTTCACAAATGTAAATCCAAGGCAGTGAAGGAATGACATGGCTCAGGGAAATGCTGCTGGAGGCCAGAGTCTTTYATCAGAAGGTCGTATTTAGAAACTGGAGCAAGTGGGAGGGAACCAAATGTCATTAGTGATGGCTGTTTGTAACCTGTATGAAAGAGATKTGCTCTCCATTTAGTCCCTAGTATGCTGCATGAAAATGAGCACCTTAATGAGTACTAATTTGAACCTCACYGGCTTTTTCTGCACAGGGCTACTTTTTGACATCCAGAAAATCATTACATAATTCAAAATTCTTCCCTGTCCATCCCCACAGAATATTCTCCTACAAGCTTCGGAGTGAGCCAATATTTGGAAAGCTCTTCTGATAATACTTTGTTTTCCTTGGCATACTAGATACAAATTTGCACTGCTAGAAATCTAGAAGTTCACTACAGATTCTATTCAGACATGCTAACATAATACTCTGGCTGTGACAGTTACTTTACTTGTTTTTTTTTTTTCTTTTCTCTTTGAAAGGCAAATTAAATTAGGTTGCTTCATCTTGACAAGTGAGTTTCTTTCCACATCATCAGGCAAAAACCCTGAGTTTCAAGATGGATCCTACAAAACTAGTTGTCTATTTCTTACACGATAGGGATAAACAAGAAAGACAAGGTGCATTACACAACACTGAGTTCAATGTATATAAATTTGAGTGGATTAATGAGCTTTTTGGATGTGAAGGAATAGCTAAACTAATGGTTTATTTGCATCTTTTTTCCTATGTTTCTTAATGAATGAYCTATGCACCTTTGAGTACATCTCTGACTTCAATAAATTTAGGTGTTGTCACAGTCCCCAAAGTACTTAGAGGTTTACTGTTGGCTATATTTGATTGGAAATCAGGGAACACTTCTACTCTACACAAGGGCAAGAATGAGGCTTCCACATTTTGTGCAAAAGTGAGAATAGAGATGGAGCAAAGCATCTGGGTGCAGGATCCAGAGCCAAGTCTGTGGGTCCAAGTTAAAGAGAGTGGCCTAATCATTGGCCGCTCTGAAGACACTCTTTTTTGTTGGTTGGGATAGGAGGTGCAAGTTGTTCTTCTTTTGTTTAATTTCACTACAATGTCTGTTTTGAGCCTACAGAACCTTCTTGATGAAAGCTTCATTGAAACAGACAGAGAGGTTTCCACCAAAAATGTCTTTTTTTCAAGATGTGCAATCTCTCACTGAATAGAGTTTAATCAAAAACTTCACAACCAGCAGTAATTAAACATCCTTTTAAACATCTGAAAATTGTATATAGTGAATTAAAAAAAAAAAAAAGCCACCACCACTGAACAGCTGTATATTACTTGATGTTTTCATTTGATCATGCAAGAGAGATGTTGTAATGGACACTTAATTTTTTGAGTCTTTAAATTATCTAACTTGGCTTTGTAGTTTCTACCAATTTTTATCAAGATCATTGCTGAATGTGGGCCAAATTTTTCTCTTGTTTTCTGCAAATGTTGACTCAAAATGTGTTGTGYTCCTCCTTATTTTTCTTGGACCAGAGGAGCAGAAATCCTTAAAGACTAGAATTTGTATTTTTAAAAGAGCAATGTGAGGAGCAGGAAGCTGATAGATGTCTTCGCTGGAATCCAGAGAGGAATATGGTCTTACCTAAGCAACGGACAGCTTCCCCTCTGGGAGGTCTTTGGCTTTTCAACAGCACTGACCTCCTCCCCACAGCACCCTGGGATGCTTACAATTCTGAGAAGACTTTGTAGAATTTCCTAGTGCTGGGATCTCAAGTTGCAGCCAGCTGGCTGCTCTGCTACTGGAGAGCTGGGCCTTCTATCCATGTGTCAAGCARCAATGTAGAGATTTGTTGTTGCCTATCACCACTTCCTCATGGAGATGGAAGGGAATTTTCCATGAACACTGATATTTTGGGATTATGCAGTGCCTGTTTAATAATAGCTCAAGATGWGGGGGAGAGGGACAAACCAGACAGACCGCATGGAAGTTGGGGTTTGAACAATCTCCTTTGATTTYGGGTTTTGCAGTGCTGTGCTGGTAGTCTTTTAGAGGGTCCCTGGCTCCATGTTTAACTTCTGTGAATTTGCTTCTGTGGACTATTCTGTGCATCTTGGCACAAGTGGCAGGCCAGGCCAAGCAGAAGGCCTGCCAACTGTGTGCCAGATGAGGGTCAAAGCACCCATCTGTGCAGCCATAACACTCTGCTAAATCAAATGACTTTGGCATAGCTGGTGAGTGCTATGCCTTCTTATGGTTGAAAAGAAAACAGCCAGGAAAGTATTCTTTTGATGGCATTTTCTGCAGAGCATGTAGAAATTGCTTTGTAGTTGAGTTACTGCCTTTTTTTTTTTTTTTTTTACATCTTGAAGAGTTCATTTACGATAGGTTCAGTTAGGCACAAAAATAGATGTCCTGTGCTTTAAGACCTGAGCAATCTAAAGCTACTGCTTCAAAGCTCCAAATGGGAGCTTCTTACACATATATTAGAATGGGGGGGGGGAGGGCTTTTACGCCTTTTAGTGAATTCACTTCAGCTTTTTTGAGTGTCCCTGTGAAATCAATCTTTTACTACCTSCATGAGAAACAGCCCTGATTCACTACATTGTCTTCCTGAAAAGCATTCTCTGCTGTGGTATTACTCCTGAAAGGGAAGGCTTTGCATGGGTTACTTAAGTATTTCTTTGGCTGTGGTTGAATCAAAACTTATGACTATCTGGTAAATGTGAGTTTGACCATTTGGGGAAAATAACATAGAACCAAAAATGTGTACAAACAATGAAATTCTGTTACAAAAAACTTTCTAATTGGTCATAACGATTTGAGAATCATTTGCTTCGAGGACTGAAAAGTATCCACTGCGTACAGGGATTTGAGAAGAAAGGAACTTTCATGATGAGACAGATCAATAGTCCACTTCACCTCTTCTTCTKCCTCAGTTTCTTTGTAAAAGCACTCTGTGGATCTGCAGCCCTCCGTCAGYTGATTTTGAGGAGGGGGACCTACATTGAACCAGGGATATAGTGTTAGTCTTTTCAAWCCACAAGGGTGAGTTTAGGAAGCTTGTTACTCTGTTTTACTCTACACCATTTTTGTGTCTATCCTGCATTTCTATTACTGAGGCAAATCTGTAATTTTTTGCAGGGTTTTTTATTGTGCAGTTATGATTCCTCTGTGTTGCCAGCCACAAGCAGATGGCTTATTTCTTTAATCAAACAGTTATTTGAAATGTGTATCTATCTAAACAAAATAGCATACTGGATATCTGATCCTGGAAAAACAAATTGTTTCCAGCCTTTCTGAGGGCAATAGAAATATTTTGAAGTCAATTTTATCATGCGAGTACTGAATTTTATCACATTACAATGGTTCACTTGTTTGCAGTTAAAAAAAGAAAAGCTAAAAAGTTCRGGAGTCTTGTCTGCAGATTTAGTGCAGAGGTTCTTCTGAGTGCTTGTATGTGTTCCTTGCATCTTGCTGTAAGAATATAAAACATAAGCATTATAATCAGTTGAAATATCACTAGTTCTTATCTGGAACACGTCATTAAAAAAATAGCACAGTACCCCGAGAGGTGAGTGTGAGGTATGCTATGCTTTTATGAATTTTATTGGAAAGGGTCAAGTTCTCCCACTAGATTGTATTTCAGAACAGGAGACAGATGTAGCTGCAATATTTTAGGATAAAACAGATCCTTTCTGAAACTCTCTCAAGACTGGTAACCATACTTGAAAATATTTTAAAGTCGCTTTCTGATAAAGCAATTTCTCTAAGTTGCATTTACTCTCCAGCCCAGCTAACAGTTGTTGTATTAATAAAAAGTTCCTTAAGCCTTCCTGATTATTGAAAAACATWGTCTTGAAACAGGAAGAAGCTGCATACAGTTCAAACAGATTCAGTTAATTTCTAATGTGAATAAGAAATATCAGTTTCTCCTAGCAGCCTACATGCTATAGATTCCTTAGTCCAGAGATAGATAATTTAAAGGATGAAGAGTAAGTTGACTCTGTGGGTACTGTGATTGTACTATAATGTCATAAAATCCATTGGTGAGAGCAATTTTCATATGTTGGCATCAGACTATTCTTTCCTACACTCTTCAGAAGATCTTGTGCTCACCCCAGAAGGCTATTAATGAGATGCTCCTTCTACCATTTTAATGTTCTGATAGTGGGTCCAATCCAGTTCCTGTTCTGTTCTACTGTAAAAAGCCTAAAGGGGCTATAGCAGCAGCCRGGGAAAACTGTGATACAGAGGGAATACAAGCTTTCTCCTGGGAGTCTATCTTCCATGGCAGTGTTAGACTGCAATTTTGTTATATACCTGTGTAGCAGGAGATTCTGTTAAGCTTCATCTATTTCTGTGATCCAAACAGTTTAACTTTTGTCATTTGATATTCAGGAAATTATAGCTGGCTTTTGAACTCCCATACCATTGCTTCTGTTCCCTAATGAGATGTTTGCCACAGAAAGAGTAGGAAAAAAGTAATGTTAAACAACAACAACAACAAAAAAAACAGCGGAATGCAAATTTTCTGACATGGAAACATTTTTGATATAAATTCCTGAAGCTCTCCATGTCTGGAAATATTTTCAGTGAATATTCAATAGTTATTGGTGGGTTTTCAGAAATTATCTAACATCAGTGTAAGCCTATGTATGATTCTGATGTTGGTATTATTCTGAAGCTTTCTGTTACCTACACTAATCATACTGAAAACAGTTTCCTTCAAGTATGAAGTAGGCTTTCTTCTCAGTAATCTTGATTGAAGGAGGAACTGCTATTCATGTCGGCCTTTCTGGTCTTGTTAGGATTTTGACTAAAAGCTAGATTTCTGTGTGTAATCATTTCTACCTAGCATCTTTTTTTATAAAAGGAGGAGATTATCTCCTGAGAATTATTCAAAAGGGCAATTTCTGGCAACATTTTCAGTTTAAAGTTTCTGTAAAATTCCTTTATTATATTCTGATAGACAACTGTTAGAAGTTGGATGAAAGTAGCTCAATTAGATGCTCCATAACATCTCTGAAACATTGTCCCCTTTTCCTTAAAGTCTGTTATAAGAAGCACTCTTCTACAATCTTTTTCTACTTTAGAATCCTCATTTCCTCATTTGGCTCTCTTCTCTCATTTCCTCCTCCCTCCTTCCATCCACTGTAATAGTCAGTCAACTTATTAAAAAAAAAAAAAAAAAAAAAAAAAAAAAAAAAAAAAAAAAAAAAAAAAAAACTTTCTGTCTGAATTAGATCACGATTTGTGAAGTACTTTGAGAAATTAATCATACGTTGTTATATGCTTTTCTGTGGAAATCTTTATACTAAAAGCTTTTCTGCTAATGACTTGTCTATAACATCCTATGCTGCTTTAACTCCAGATCACACTGTCAATGCTCTATTTTCACATTTCTTCAGAAACTTTCCATTCTCTAGAAACTTCTTCCAAAACCAAAATAATTGTGTCCAAAGGGTTTAATGTTACTTGTTTTGATATTTAAATCATGATGAATCAAAAGGTTGATCTTTCATCTTACCCATTAGTTCATCTGCCAAGATAAATAGTTCACTCATTACACAGACCTTGAAATAATTCAGATCTTCATATTAATAAGGTGAATGTAATTAATAGAAGTAATTATGTAGCATGAAATATTGAACTATTATTGAACATAAGATTAGATAGAAACTAACTTTATAGGGTTCRTGATGCTATTATTTCCAGGAGCAATATCTAGTCTTTCCTACCAAAATAAGTTTGTTCTTTTTTGCTTCGTTTTTTATTTATTTTTTTTTTAACAGGTGAATGTATAATTTGGAGCACTTTGAAAGGAGTAGTGTTGATTTTTCTCCTTTCATTCAAGCTTTTTGGCAGTTTAAGCACTGCAACACCCAGCCCACAGGGAACTGGAATCCAAAGTGCTCACGTTTCAGGTGGTAGTCCTAATTTTCCTCAGACTTCCAGAGCTGAGTATTCTTATATACACATATGTATATATATGTATATGCGTGTATAGGTGTGTGTGTACATATATATATACATATATATACATATATATATATACACACATATTTCCCAACCTTTACACTCATGAAAGTTGTCATTCTTGCTGCCTTGCTCTCTTCCCTCTCTGACTTTTTATGTATTTTATGCAAATTTGAAAAGTTATAACAGGAAACAAAAGAAAACCACCTCAGAATAACTATTGTGAGCCCGGTTTGGGGGGATGCAAGATATAGATTCAAAYGCTCTCAATTATTTTTGTGGCTCCTAGATCCTAGATAAAGAGACTATGACTAAAAAGCTATTGAAAGGTTTAAATATTTCCAATAAAAGAGGGAGGTGAATGCTGTTTGTGGCTCCAGTAGCAGTAACTTCACCTGAATTTATGAATGGATGATTTGGYGCACTCTGACACAGTTGACTTCTGGCGATTTTACTGAGACATTTCAGAAAATGATCTAACTCTACAAACATTTTAGGTGGTAAGTGGGAGAATGCCTTGAATAACCCCTATCATGAGGTCAGGCAAAAWGTTGTTTTACCTCTGTTCCCTCTAGCTAGATTCTGTATACTGAGGACTCCCTGTGTGCCCAAGGTTTAGTAGTTCAGTTCCACTTCATGTGWCTTCTCCCAAGTTGCTTGCCTTGATCACAGTTTCAATGTGACAGCTCTTCACAGGTCCCTGAGTTTGCAGAGAGCTTTATGGTGGATCTTTGTGCTTCATAGAATCATTTCTTTAAAACGAGAATCCTAAAAACTTAAGAGAGCTTTGAATCTCAAAAGCGAGACTTTAGCAGAACCRTACATCATAATCCTACAAGCATCATAACTGGACTCTTTCAGCACAGGAAAAACTCAAAATAAAACCAGTTTAAAGTAAGAGTTTTTTTGAGCAAAACTGCCCACTCGTCCTTTTTGTCTAGGTGGAATTAGTCGGTCCTTGAGGCTCATTACCAATCTCACAATGTTCAGCAGCTTTCACATTGCAATAAACCCTGCACAACACGCCCTGGATTCCTAGGAGGATCTTCTGACACTGTCACAACGTGGCTATCTGCTCCTTGCTTATTTGAGCAGTCTCCTGGTCTCAGTTTTTGCCCCAGACTCTCTCCAGGGTTTCTTCTCTCTCTTGGCCTGCCCTCACCTATCCTACTGCAGAAAGGCTTCCMTCTACCCAGCTAGGCTTTGTCTGCTCTCTGTAGCAGAAACCTCCTCCCTTTGCTCCAGAAGGCTGCACCTGCCTGACTGAGCAAACTGTCTTCCTCCCAGCCACAGCCCTGTGAAGGAAGGCAACCTTATTCCCAACAGGTCACAGCAAGTGAGCTGCAAACACATGAAACAGATACCATCAGTCACAAAGAAAGTTTGACAAGTCAATCACTCTTCATTTTACTCTTTTTWAAAAAATACAGCATTTTGGCAAACTGTTGCTAGTTTTCCAAGTTAGTCTGAGGAAGGGCTTCAGTATTCTGGAAGTTCCTCAAGTTCACACAAGAGTAAACTCAAACAAGGTGAAAGAAAAGTAAATATATATRTTTTCCAAATTCCTTAACATACAGCAGAATTCTGTATTTTCCATTAAATTAACAGATGACCAGAAGCCCGAAGTCCAGTCCGAAACAGCTGAGCACAACTGACAACTGCAATAAAAACCCATCTCCTAAATGGCTTTGTTTTTGCTACTAAAACTTAAAAGCTGAGAAACCCAAGTGTACTAAAGTCATTGAACAGCCACGCAATAAGAGACAGCTCTTACTTCAGAAAGCTTGCAGCTGAAATAGATGAAATACTGTTGAGCATAGAACTATTACTGTCTGATAGAAAGACTGAATTCAACTGATATGCTCCCTAGCTCAAGGTCAAAGAAAGACTATGACAAAACTGGAAACTGAACCAAAATCTTCTGAGTCCCAGGCTAGTGCCTAAGCCTGAAGATGATCCTTCAAACCATGCAGAACATTACCATTTGTTTTCATATGAAGTGTCCTCTTTCACAGCAGTAGTCCTCCAGTGCCTTTTCATGAGGCTTTCCATCTCTGCCAGAGCATATTTCTTCTGTGGGTGTTATTCTGGCAACAGAACAGCTATTAAAATAAGCCAAGTGCATCTACCGTCACTGTAAGCAGTTTTCAAAAGGGAGAGCCTTGGAAAACAACCTGCACTGATCAGTCCTGCAGTTCTTAAACAAACAAACAAACAAACAAACAAAAACAACCCTACCCTGTCTTGCTGTCTTCTGTCCATTTCTTTGCTTTCTGCAGACTTATAATGTCAAAATCTGTTTTAAAAAAGTCAGAAATCCACAGAAATAGTAATTGTTGTTAGTAGATTTTCTTACTATGTTGCTCTCTTCTGATGAAGTCTTCCTTCTCCAAAACATAAAACCAGAGCAGAACAAAGCATTGATGTTGTACAGTAATCAGACTTACTTCCTTCCCCTTCTGACAACCTTTTGGATRTTGCAGATGTCCAGTCAGTGAGCACAGAATTTACTTTTAATGTTAAGATGCTGAAAAAGCATTATAGGCTGGCAGAATGTTCTGTGATGTGTCCAAGTGTCACATGTGCCCCAGTCACTCAAAAGAAACCAAAAGAAATCTGATAGAGCAAAGCTTAAGAGCCTTGATGCCTTCCACAAGTAGAATCTTCCATATTCTTTTCTCCCAACTAGAGCACTCTGCCCTTTCCCTAGAAATATTAATGCATTGTTGCAAGTGCAAGATACACAATATGAATCTGAGAATAGCATGGCATACAGCTTCTTGAAATCAATACTGAAATTCATAAGATTACTTCTATTTTAAAAGTATAGACAACAGTGAAATAGTATTTGCTAGTCAAATGTTAAAGCACCCACTTTTTCCATAAGGAAGGGATAGTTGTTTGTTCAAAACAAGGCTAGTGGCAACTAGTGGAGATAAGAGGACCATTGCTTAAAGAATTTTTGGGGAGCCTGAATTAATGAATGTAGTGGACTTGTCTGCATGCCTAACAAGTATTTATCTTCCTGTCTTGTAAATGCTGTAATAGGTTTTCTGCCTATGAAGGAAAGCCTCAAAAGTAGATAGAGAGGATTCTTGAGGGGGACAAGTTTTATTAAATAAAAAGAGWATTTTGCTGTTGCTTATATGATGGTCATGACTGAAAGCCACTGGGATGACAGCTTGCTGTGTAAGTACGTAGTGGGGTGTACAGCCCTTGGCCTGAAGAACTTRAAGTCTAAATGCACAAGAAAAGCTGAAGCTTTGGAGGAGAAGGGACATCATAGAATGAAGAAATACCCCTGGTCCTGGAGTAGGGCAGCTCTGATGCTGGCAATAGAGATGAGGCTTCTTGGCTAGGACTTTGTCTATCATGCACAGAATGTGCTGCAGTAGTTCTCTAGACGTCTCATTAGTTGTGGGGAGACATGACTGTAAGCAACATCTTGTGAGTGGGAGCAGTCTTAAAAATGAGATCATGTCTTTTTTTATGCTAAATATGTATTTTGGGCAAAGTGATTCTTTTCGTTTCCTTAGAGTTGTTTTAGGAAGGAAGGAAGTTTTCAGAGATGCTTAAATTAACTGATCCAGCAGCTTTGTGTGTCTCCTTTGGAAAGGTGTTACTCCATTAATGTATCAGAAAGAGCTACAGAAGATGGAAGAAGTGTTGGTCATCCATCTGTCTTCCTTGATTCTGGCCTGCTAGTGGTGTTATACCAGGGACAAGGTCCTTCATGAAAACACTGATGCTAACAGAGGGAGGAAGCCRTACGATCACTAAACACACTGACAGGCAAGTGAAATTCTGTTGCATGTGGGATGCCTATTGACACATGGCTATCAARCTTTGCTCCAAAAAAGTCTGAATAGAAACCTATTTCCAGCAAAACTGATCAAAATAGAGTACATAAATGCGTTCCTTACAGCTGGGATTGTGCTAAAACCCCATCTAGTCTAGGTCTAGTGCAGAGGCAATTAAATAAGAGCAGACAGGATTTGGCTAGCTCCATTCTCACAGGAGCCAAACACATACATGGAATTAACTTGTGCAGGTGATAACTAGAACTTATATTTAATTTTCTCCTATAAACAGACAAACTGTGGTTTCAATAGTTTGTGACTGACTGCTAAGAAAGGAGCCATGAATTTAGGGTATAACAGCATTGTCCTTACTGAGAATTTTTTCTAGAATTTTGTACACCAGCCTGTCCCCCAGAATCCCACCTACCTCTCTGCAGCCACAGAAACCCTTTTGACTTCTGCCACTTACTAAATTTCTAGCWTTCAATCTGTACCATATCTGACCAATTACTTCTCCCAAAGAACACTCTCTCAAAGTAATAATGATGGCTAGTAGTTACCAACCCATAAGCTGTGCAGCTCATTTTACGTACAATAAATTCTGTGTAGTGAACACACTTCAGAAATTTGAAGTCGAGCCATTGATCACTCTGGTAGAAAGAGGGACTAAACCTGTTGTGTAAATTAGTTGTTGTAAATACCTTGCCTCCCCCCAGACACAGTGTCCTGAGAAGCTATGGTGGGGCTACTCAGTTTATTTTTGATGAGGTCTATGAGCTGCAGACTCCATTTAGCAGGAAGCGAGTCGCTGGGCACAGCCTGATGCATTGCCATGACCACAGGCAACTGCAACAACAGGGCTCGACTGCATCCCAAACTGAGCAATGATTGGCCTCTCTATCCAGGCTACATCAGAGAGGTTGAACTCAGTGACTCGGGAAAATAAACAGTAGTCCTGGATTTCTGCTAGGAATGGGAGAGATCACGTGGGATTTTGGTGAAGCTTGGAGGAAACTAGCTGCATGCCAATCAGCTGTTTTAACACCTCAGGCATGATCTATTCTCCTATCTAAAGAAAGAATTCTTTTTTACTGTCTCTTTCCAGTCTTTTAATATGCTAATGCAAAAGCTTGCTGCATCCTTATTTAATCATTTTCAAAAATGAGGAAAGGGGGAGAGACACTTAGCTGAAATCTGGTATTTTTGTTAGTAATAGCTCCAGTAGCTTGATTTATCCTTAACCTAGCTCCTGTCTGTATGCATATTGTTGCTGAATAARATGTGGAATGTTATCAAAGCATATTATTAATAATACTAACAATAAAGTAGAGTTAAAGGTTGGTGAATGAGCCTCATGTTGTTTTCCATCCATGTGATAAAGCTTAGCAAGACATAACRGTGATTAGTAAAAGCATAAATGTTTGTTCTGTTATGTGGAAAGTAAGAGAATTCCTTAACAAGAGGAGGAAAGTAGGCAACTTCTCAGCAGTAAATTAAAATGGATATTTTGAAATTCGTGGGCCAATTTCTTCTTCCAAAAAGYGAGAGGGCAGCTTAAAGACTGGCATTGCAGTGCCTCGTTGTGAAATGCCTTGCCCTGAAGTGCAGCCTCTGCCGAGTGCTAACCCTTGGGGTCAGGCCCCAAGCCAGCCATCAGCCCAGGGCAGAAGGTAGCAAAGGACAGGGAGCAGCCCACAGAGGGCTAGATAGTAAGAAGCTGTGGGGGAAAGAGGCAAGGGGACCCTTCTCAAGAGCTCACAATCTTGCCTAGGGCTCTAGGAAGCACCTCCATCTGCTCAGAGCCTATTTCTGCAAGCACTAAGATGCTTTTCTGCAGAGGGGTGATCAGAGTTCACCTCTGCCTCTTAAAATGCCGTTGTGRGAAGGAGGGTGCTATTGGTAGCATCAAACAAGGTAAGACTGTTTTTCTGACTGTGCACATTATCAAAGGTCCAGGTGCAGATCATGGTTTGTGTCGGCATTTTCCATCAGGTGCTCTGTGGTAAAATACTGCACTAGCTRTAGCCCCAGAATCCAGCATTTCTGGGTGAGATCTGAACTGCTAGGCTGTAGAGTGATTATATCAGGATGTTGCCCTCTTTTTCATGTGCTGCTGCTTTTGGACCATTTCAGTGCTATGTTCCYTCCTCCCTTGTCTCTCTATCTGGTGTTTTGTTTGCGTGCTTTTGTTGTGTGTTGTTGCTGTATAACCAGACTGCAAATATCAGCTGAACTTGTGGTATTTAATTATTTAAGGCACTGGCTGAGTAGTCCTATTCCTAGCATTGTTTTTCARGTTCTCAGTGTTTTCATTATATCATTTTGTTAGGTGGCTTCTAGTTTAGGACAGAACTCAGTTTTGACAAGATGGGATAATAACTCCAGAAACTATTTCATTTACTTTTAAYGTAAAAATTAAAAGGGAGGGGGGGAAACAAGCMTTGTTTCAAMCAATTTTAGAATCCAATGAATATGTCCATGATGATCATCATCTTTTTAACAAAARAATATTGGAATTRCCAGAATATACACATTACAGAATGTAAGGTTTCATGATTAGATGACTACGTTTCTTCTCATGTTTTYCTTCTCATTTGCTGAARGATTCCTCTGCTTCCTGAAACTTGGTCTGCAATCATGCAAGAAGAAATAGGTGCTTGTGCAAACAATTCCTATGGAAACAGTGGACAATTCACAGCAGAAAGGTTGTATGTGGGCTTCAGGGCTGGGACTAGTTATCTTACAGTAATTTGAAATCCAGATAGATTATTCACTAATGTGCAGGAAGTCACCAGGGAAAATCTTTGTATGATCAGAGTTTAAAGCATGAGTTCTTTGAGGCAGGGCCTATTTCTTCCTGTATCTTCTGTGGAGTGTCTAGTTATTTCAGCAGAGCATACATAACAGAACATTTGTATTTTGGGGGCTTTTGCTCACGAATGGTCTGCAATGAGTCTCATGCCTGTTTTGCCTTTTGAAAATAAATATTTTGAACTGATTTTAATTCCGTTCGCTTAACTTTTTTTGAACAAAAAAGTTACTAGCATATTTAGGACACAGATTTACTGTCTGTGCTGTGGTCTGTAATGACCCAGTAGACCAGAACATCTTCAGAAGAGCTGTCACAATCTGTCAAGTCAATGATCTGTGAAATATAAATTCTCTATGGAAGTTGTTATGGGCCATTAAATAAATAATAATACCTGTTTTATAAACTCTATATTAACTTTGTATTTATTGCAGAAGATCAAATTGATACAATAAATAAGAACCATTCTGAACCTCCAACTAAAACTTTTCTGATAGTGAAAAAAAATGGTTACATTTTGTCATGCATGTTCTATTTAGGATCCTTTGGTATAAAATGGCATTAAATTGGTGTAAAATATCAGAGAACCCACACAGTCTATTTTCATAGCTTGTTTTAAGAGCAAAGTCTTTGTCTAAGCTAACTTAGATAAGTTAAAATGGTCTTCAGCTGTGCTGAAGGAGAAGTTTGTTGAAATGTGCACAAAATTCCAAAACACAGCAATTAACAAAACTAATTGCATTGAATTCTCTGAGTTCCCTGGAAGGCATTAATTTGGAGTGTTCTATTCCAAGTGCAATATCAGACTGTTTTGTAATATATAATGTGTTTTTTTCCCTCTGAGATAAAGGGCAGGACTGTGATCTCCATTTCAGAAAGGAGGAATTTGAAGCACAGAAGTTAAGATTCATCTCTCCTAATAATAATCATCTAAAAGTTAGGTCCTGAGCCAAACAGACTCTCTTTATAGTATCAGAAGGAGATAAAAATCCCTGTTGGCAKCATTAAACGTAATAAAAGCATGCCTCAGACATTTCTGTGTATCCTTTGGGAGCTATACTGGAGTTCACAAAGCCTATTGTCTCCAGCCAGTTCAGCTAGGCTGCCAGGAAGTTGGTTGCCACCAATGGGTAAGTTTCCCTGGCAAAGCCAGTTGCTTTGCTTCCAAATAGCTCTAAAGTATGACCCAACACATAAGCAAAGTAGAAATACAGAGACCTTGGGTTCACAGGCGAGTGCATCCTTCAAGCAGACATTACGGTGTACAGACAGTCCAAGCTGAGTAGGGTTGTTCTACCCCTGGTAGTTAGCAGGTAGCATTTACTGCATTAAATGTCACACAGTATTTATCTGAGGCAACACAAGAAGTCTTGAGTACACCAGACAAATAACCTCTTTATTCCTGGCCATGTAGCATAGCTACAGTATTTGAACTGATTTTTTTTTTTTTTTTTTTTTTTAGTAGTGGGCTATTTTCTTTGGCATACTTTTTCTTCATTGGATTTATAGAGCCTATGTTTGACATATGACAGACCCATGTCACATGTCAGAACCTAGTATTTGGGGAAGCAGGGAAAGATTGGAAGGATCTATCTGAATTTGAAGTGACTGTAGCAGAGGTTAAAGGAAAATCAGGCAAAGCAAACACTGAGAGATTACAAGAATCAAACTGGTATCAACAGTTTATGGGAGCTGCAGGTTGAATTAGCTGACTTGCTAATAGTACCATGGAAGGCTTAAAATTTCCTTGGTACCTGAAGGCTGATATCTGAAAGCTTCTAAGCTTCATCTCTTTCTCAAACTAATTAGTGGAAACTATACGTGATATGTATAAACATGGATGAGCATGACCTACTTGGGAAGAGTCATGATGACATCTCTAAGGGGAAGTTCTGTCTTAAACCTCCTGGCCTCCTTTGAAGTGAACAAACGTGCATAAGAATGATCTGATTAATATAACTTCAACTTTCAAAGTGTTTTTGGTAAAAACTTTTAAAGAAACTAAGCTGCCATTGGATGAAGTAAATTAGCACAGATAAGTAATCAGTTAAAGATGAGAATGGAATCTAGGAGAAAATGGTCCATGGAGCTCTGCAAGGCTCTCTGTTGGGACCTGCACTGTTCAACATATTCCTGGATCATCTAGAAAAGGGAGCAAGCAGTGGGATTTGAAAGTTTGCTGGTGATAAAAARTTATAAAGATTATTCAGGACAAGCGTAAACTCTGAAGAATTGTAGAAGGACTTTGCAAGCTTAAAAGACTGAGCAATGAAAGTTCAGATTAAATCCAATGTAACATCTGAAGGGATATACCGGGGAAGGACAATCCTAGCTTCATACACAAAAAGGAGGACTGAGCTGACTGTTGCTGTTCAGGAGTGAAATATGGGCTAGTTCCATGAAAATACCACCTTGGTACTCAAAGACAATCAGTCATTAGAAACTATTATATCACTGTATAAATTCATGATTCATCTGAACCTTGATGACTGTGTGAGGTTCTGATTCCAGTGTTCAAAAAGAGGGCAAGGAGGAAGGTAGGCATCTGAGGAAATTCTAGGTAGATTAGGATTCTTCATCTTGAAGAAGAGAAGTTTTAAAGCAGATATGACAGAGGTCTACACAGTAATAAGAAATGTATAGTCACATCAGCTGTTCATGGTCCCCTTCAATGCAAGGAATAGGAAACATCAGATGAAGTTAAACAAGTAAAAAGATATATTTCTTCATCAAAAGGCTAATAAAGCTGTAGAACTCCTTGCTCATGGATGTTTTGGGAGCAAAAGCTTTCAGCAAGATCAAGGGGAGATTGGACAGGTACTTGTGAAAAATATCTGCTGCTGGTTACAAAGTAGACAAAATATGTGAGGCTCAAAGCTCACTGAGCAGAGTAGACTTGCAAACTGGAAGATTACAGTGGAGAAGTATCATGTAGACTTGCAACACTTTTAACCTTTCCTGAATGTCCGCTTATGGCCTCTGTTAGAGGCAGGATAGATGGGTAGATGAATAGATGAACCATTGGTCTGAATCAGTACAGCTGTTCATATGTTTCTTTTCATTACTTAAGGCAAATAAAACTCTAGCTCTGGTCCCCATCCACCCCCCTTTTTCCTTAAATCACATGGTGGATGGCATTTTATTTTCATAGAACATTTTTCATTTCATATCTTAGGTAAGGATGTCTGTGTTCAGTTTATTCTGTGCATGTATGTGTATGCCGTAGGGGGGAATAGACTTCTTTCCATGGGAAGACTGCAAATACCAGCATAATTTATAAAGATTCTGAGGGAATTCTCTTCAGAAATCCAAAAATCTTTTCTTTTACCTTAAGAACATACTCATATCTCAGTTTTCTTGCCTGTAAAGTGGAAGTACCTTTCTGAGAGCGATACTGACATTTTTAATTTACTTCTCTAGTGATTTTTACGATCTTCCAGTGGAGATGTTCTAGAAAAGCCTAGTATTAATGATTCTTTTACAAATTTCCTTTGTGGTAGATGCGGGCCCTTTAAAGACAGTGTGAAGTGTTTGATCTTGTGCCTCTATACCAGTTTACAGCATTTGATACTCAAGCTTTTTTGGTGTTTGAAAACCACTGTGACATGAAACTGTGTTATGGTCCTTGTGTACCTGCATGGAGAAGGTCAGAGATGTCAGCTACTGTCATAGTGCCCAGGTACTGCAACACTAAAATATTCTGTCCTTCTCATAGCTGCCACAGAGTATCTTGGGCTGTATAAAAGTTGGTCATCTAGCTGTCCACATCATTAGTAAATAGGAAGTAGTAGGGAAAAGAGGGCCTCTTATTTTAAAACTATAGGAGACTCTCTGTAGGTGCCTTTCTCCCCTCATTCATATCTGAGGGAATCTATAGAACTGATATGAAATTAGACAACTGTAAGATCATGTGAGATGACTTGCATCCAAGATGTTTTGCTTGGCAAAATAGTAGAGGAATAGTGAGAGACTGTAAATGAGAAGTTTACAATAAACTTTTATGAAAGTGATGATGAAATGTGGAAAGATTCATTTTGCCTAGCCATCTAGATAGAAACCTATATAAAAATAAGTATTTTCCATGCTGTGTAAATATTTTGTCACACAGTTGATTCTTTTTGTAGCCTTTTTCTGAATGTATCAGATGGCACTGCCAGTCTGAAAAATAAATCATCACATCTTTCCCTCCACAGTGGATAACTATGAACATGTAACTTTAGAACATGACTGATTACAACTCAAATTGTATAGCATGATACATCAGTTGATAATTAATCTCCCCTCATACACTGCCTGAGTTATGTCACCATAATCCATAACGATAAAGAAAAGATTGACTGATTTCATGCTTTTGGCAAGCAGATGCTGTAGTCTTCTAATAAAGTCACAATAAGGAAATGGATAGGTTTCTCTTGTATCGACTTGCATACTTCTACAAATTTCATTCAAATGTATGCATTCTTTCTCTCTTTTAATTGGTTTTTATTTCACCTTCAATTTCCTGTCTTGTACACACAATTGCCACCAGTAAACAAAGATGAATGAGATTCAAAAAGGGAATAATGCCTTCAATATAGACGGATTTTTTTTTTTTTTTTTTTTTTTTTTGAAAAAGCTTATCAAGACAGAATGCCAGCAAAAAACACTCTACCAGAAAGCGCTTGCAATACCATGTGTTGCACTAAGAGGAACAACAGCTATAGGTACTGTGTTGAAATAAGGCTGGTAAATGTAAGGGATGATGTGCTAACTCAATCGCATCTAGATCTAGAGGTTAATTATCTAAAATTACAGATGAATTTGAATGTTAGGTTTGGCCTTGAAGCATTATAGATTATCAGAACTGTAGGGTCCTGCATGAGTTTCAGAGAGTTAAGATGGAAACTGTGACATAATCCTCAAAGCATTTTGATTTAACATATATTCTTTTTATCTTGTTAGTACAATAGAAAATTTGAAGTCATTAAAAGGTGGCTGTTGATTTGGGTGCAAATTTTGCAGGCCATCTCATTTGCATTAGAATTAATGAAACAGCTAAATTATATTATTGTATTGAAATACTTAGGCAAAAGGAGCTGTGAGAATTAAACAGGTGAATACTTAATGACCTCATTAACTTTACACCATCTGCATGATTCAGTCTGCAAATATTCTTGTAAGTATGAAAAAAAATGACCAAGGAGGTCCCTTCCTATCCTATTTTCCTGCACATATTGAGAAATGAATTTCATCAGCCTGCATCAATCTTAATCCTGCTCCACACGCTCAGTCCAGTGGGTCTGCTGTTAAGTAGCAACTGTAAACCCATGTGCAACTGCCTGGAAGAAAGGAGCCTTTGTATTTGACCATACAGTTCTCTTATCTGGTTGCAGATTGGAAGGAATATTAAGGATGCTTTTACATCTGACAGCTAGCAGAAACTGATAGCTCAAATGCAGAATCAGGAGTTTTGAAGGATGAAAAGCTTATTTTCATAAGTAACCTTCAACTATAATCCCAATACAAACTTAAAAGATGYATCTGCACATTAATAATACTTTAATCATTCCCAAATGCAAATCAAGATGCATATTTTTTCCATAAATCAACACTATTATACACTTTATGAAACTATATGTTCAGTGCTGTTCTCTGGAAAGTCTGATTAAAATTGTCAGTTGATAAAGTTAATGAATTATAGTATTTCCCATGTAACATTTAATATAAAATATTTAAAAACTAAAGCTAGTACAGCAAATACATTGAGAAAATCCGCAGGTCAGAGTTAAGGTTATTCTGTAATGATGAAATATGTGTTCCTTTTATGTAAATATGACTAATATATGAATAATGTATGTGTGCTATGTAGGCAATGTAAAATTTATGATGTTCTTTAATATTCACTGCTTGAGTTTTAAGTACTTTGCTTTGTAAATGATGCAACAGGTAAGTACATCTGTTTCATTTAACAGCCTGAGTAACTTGTGTTGGAATACAGCTGTAGTCATCTGCAAAGTTCAGATTTGAGTTTTAAAGATCCTCAGAGCTTTGGTGGTGGGGGAAAGAGAGGAAGGAGGTGGATTTAGATCTGGTGATTCGACTGGAATCTGTTGAAATTCTTATGGAAGGTTTGCAAGAGAGCTTCAGACTTGAAACAACTGAAAGACAACATGTCTTCTGCTGCAGTCAGTGAGTTCCTTTAGGCATCTAACACCTACAGGGAGCTGTAAAGATCTGTTTGTTTTCTGAGGTTCCTCCACCTGGTTTAGTGCTTCAGGGCTGCTGCAAGCAGCTCCCTTTGTTCCAGCAGTTGTCAAGGGTGAAGCAAATTCTTCTTCCCTGGACTTGTGTTTTGGGTATTATTTTAGTCTGTGTGCTGTAGGAAATCGCGCCTTTCTCAGGAAGATAATGCTTTAAAGATTTTCTGGGTTATGATATAACAAGTTAGTTGTGAAAAGCAGGCAGCTAGTCCAGATCCGTGTCATAGGTGGAAAGGGAATGAGGTTAAAAGCACATTCTCTGCTGGTGCTTTCCTACTGGAAAAGCACCCCAGGGCTCTAGGGCTGTTCCTTTGTAACAGCCTTCATATAGGCTTAAAACACACAATTAATGGATGAATGAAAGCTTGCAACTGCTTAAATGGGAAAGTCTACCTCTGCGGAGCAGCTGGAGGACAGGCAGGGCCTGACCGCAGGGTATGCCGAGTGGCTCAGTCCCTGTATCGGTCCTTTCCTCCTCCCTTTTTTGAAGGAGCATGGGAGCGCTTCCTTGAGAGCTACCATACCCTTTTGCATGTCTGTGGTTGGCCYTGGGGAGCCAGCGTAGGGGAGCAATGGTTGTGAGGCAGTGAGACACCTTAAGAGTATTTTAAATCTGATTTCTGTCAGACTAATAGGGAAATCTGTGGAGCTATGTTCACCAAATATTACAAATTTAGGCTGAACTGGAATTTTGTGTGAGCAGAGGTCTTTGTTCTTGTTGCCTTGCAGTTTGTAATAACATCYACCTTTCACCTGCAGATTCCAGCTTTACCAAAGAAGGAGGCATCACAATTCCTGTTTAGGGATGCACACACAGGGTTAGGGGAGTGAAATAGCTTGCGTAGGGCCAGTATTAGAGGCAGGAACAGAGAYGATGTGGTTCTAAAAGTTGTCTGTGAGGCACTCTGTTTTCTTTTTGAGTTTTGCTTCTCCTGTAAATGAGCAGTTTTGGACACTGAGCAACTGGGCTATTTGTAACTCATTGGAAGTAAATGSATGTAGTGTATATAAACCCTGCAATATATGTGAACTGTTTTGCAAGTCCTTACTCATTCAGTAGGTCACTATTTAAAGTTATTCACCAGAGTGCCAGATGGACTGCTTGACAGGAAAAAGTCTAGTGGTTCCTTGGAGTTAAGTCAGTGCAAAATCTGTGCTTACAGCTCTCTGTTACTGAAAACAGTCCTTGTTAGCTGGCTTTTGTCAGACTGAACACAGCTGCATGTTTTTTGCTACTAATCTTGTATTCATGCTTGCAGACAATACAAGAAAGGAAAAAGAAGTGAATCACTTTCTCTAATGATTTTTGTTAGCCCTGCCACTACATGCCTGTTTCGTCTGGATGAGCATTCCCGTAGGGCAGCTGGCTAACTCTAAAGCCTTGCAGACTGGTCTGCCCTTCAACACAGCTTTGCCAGGTCTAGCTTGCACAAAACTGACCAGTCTGGAGATCCACGTAGTTATGCTGCAAATAAAATCAGTGGCTTAAAATTTTCTCCTGTGTTTTCCTTCTGTGCAAGCCCYGATGAGACATCTGGCTTATGTAAGCATCTGCCACTGGCTGAGGTATGTTAAACTTCCTCTGGCTTTAACTGTTGTGAATTCTAAGGAGACAAGACTTTTTTCATACTCAGGCTTTGATGGTGGTAGACCAGCATCTGAATAGTGCCTCCATTGTTATAAAGAATATCTGGCTATTACTGCAGTATAGGAGCCATGTTTGACGGCTTGCTTATATCCTTAAGATTTGCAGTTAGAGTGATGATAAAACTTGAGTATATAAATTAAAGCCCAGCAGCTGTCCTTCTGCAGCATGCCTTTTAATTTTCTTGGTGTTATTTTGTTACTGTTACAAGTGTAGCAATACCAGAGTTGATACTAGGTGCAAAATTAGAAGGACAAGTCCATCTTCACTTCCTGAGCACTGAAGCAATGAAAGTTACATGCCAAGAGGAATTGAATGGACCAGGCTGCACCCATTAACCTCCAGAAAGCACATTTCATAGCCCCTGATAACACCTAGAAAGGCCAAGAGTAGAATTCAGAATTAGTATGGGAGASTTATCCTACACCCCCAGAACAAAGTGGAAGTGTTTCAGGTGCTTGAGCTTGAATGGCTTGCAGCAAAGGAGAATACAAAACTGAAAAAATGTTTGAAACACCTGAAAAATGCAAACTCCCCTGCCCCATCACCCTTGCCATGTTAAAGATATAGGTCTGGTACTTCTTACAAAGTATTTCTTGAGTCTTAAATCCTTGACCACACAGGCTCTCAGTCTAAAATACAGAAGTACTGTTTTTTTATTATTATTTTATTTCCTGAACAGAATGCACTCAGCTTGGAAAGGAGTTTTCTCCAATTTACTGTTGTTTGTTGCTTGCATTTTACTGGGATCTGGAAGTCTCGGGAAAGATTGACTGCAGTCAGCAAGCTGTTTTGAGGCAAGTATTGCACAAATATGTGAATCCTACTTTAATGAAGTTGTGTGTTCTGAGTAGAAGAAAGAGGAAAGGAAGATATCCCCTTTTTACAGGCAGAGAGTTCGAAGGTCAAAGACACAAGTCAAAGAGCTGCAGCTGAATCTAGAGCTCTTAARTCTGGTGGCTTCATGATGATCCTCCCTGCCCAATTTTTTAGCCTCCTGTTAGAGCAGGCAGTTTCTCTGATCTTAGTTGCCTACAGCTCCTTGGCTAACAAGGGCAGGCTCCTCTGGAAGCACACCAGGGAGGACATGTTCACGCTAGTGCATGTGTGGGGTTTGCTTTCCTGCTCTGACTGAGAGTTCCTGTACTGCTCTCCTGAATGCRTCATATCAGATGAGTCTAGAGAGAGAAGACAACCTGTGATACTCAACAACCTTCTTGACRTTTTCTGACGCTTGCTATTAAAGTGTATTAGGCTCAGTATGCATATGCCTCATTTTCTACCCTTTTTTGCAYGTTCAGTAGAAAACAGGTTCCAGCATACTGTACTCCTGTGTGCTGTTAATAGCAGTAAATCTTTTAACAGCAGAACTGTCGGCTTCAGTGGTGGCCAAGGCATTTGATCAAAGTTTTCTACCAGTTCCTATTAAAGGAAAAAAAATCGGTTACGAGGCAAGGCACTAGCTTCCATTCTTTGACTTTTTATGGCAGCATATGATGTACTGCCTTGACTGCTGCTCCCAACAAGGTGTGTAGTTGTGAGACTTTTGAAGCGGAGCTGAGCAACTTTGCCAGCTCTGATGCATCAGTTCCCAGAGTAGTAGATAAATTGAGATTGAGAGCTCTGTGTTATTCCAGTTATCTCGTCTTGCATCCCTGCTTATGTAATGGCAGTTGTCCGGTTGCATTTGTAGATCTACTACTAGACTGAAAGCAGCTTCTCTAATACCTCCTTAGACCACAGTGGCTGGCTAAGCCCCAGATCATTTAGCTAAAAAAAATGCTAAGAAGCAGGAAAGCACCAGCTATGTTTTCCAACTGTTACATATGCTTCCTGCTGCATAGGTAGTTGTCGCTTGTCTCCTCCCCCAYGCTCCCTTAATATTTTCATTTGCTTTAAAAACAACAGCTTGACTTTACTTGCATTCAGCCACAGTGTGCTAATGTATGGAACTCACAAATAATGCTTAACATACTTTGTATTATGCATGTTCTGCTTTGAAAAGATGGATGCTGGATCGTTCGAATATCATGTGAGACCAGGCWCTAAACTCTACAAGCAGGACTTTTCCTCTCTGAGATTCAGAAGGCAGATACTTTAGAGAGCAAGTCTCATACGAATGTGAGAAAAGGAAAGAATGGGAAGTTGGTTGGACAGGAATTTAACTGTAAAAGTAAGTGCTGGAACTGATCATACTCTTCTGTTTCTCTCCCTACACTTCATGGATTTCTTTTCCAAACGGTTTTAAAGCTGCTACTGCTACTGCAAAAGCTGAAACAGGCACCAGAGAGCAGTACTGAGCTGCTTGTCTCATATGGAAGTGGTTGCCAGAAGGACAACTTTTGGTCTACAGAAGCAGCAGAGATGCAAAATACATTGCTAATAGTCCTCTCTTCTCTTCAGAAACTGTTTCGATTACCTTCCCTGCTGGTAACTGTGCACAAACACATGCAATGGAAAACTGAGGCCGTGGAACATCTTGTCAACAGTCTCCTTGCACTCTTGAGTTACTTCTTCTCAGGATAGAATCAGGCTTTGCTTTGCATCAGATTATTTCTTAATAAAAGCTTTCAGAGCAGAAAGAAGATGAATAATAAATATCTAAAAAGGGGGTGAGAGGGGAAAGCTATATTTTAATTAAAAGGTTAAATTGCTGCCTGCCAAGCCATATTTTCTGCCTGTTTTAATAGAAAGTAATCAACAAATGTCATTTACTGATGAGGCTGCTTTCTTTACGATCAAGGCATTTTTTTACRTTGAAGTGCTGAACAGTATTTTTTTTAACAAGAGTTTTGTTTTTCATTAATGAAATAAAAATCTCCAGAGGAGGAGGCTGTATAGAATGAATTATATATTCCAGATTTCATTGAAATGATTTAGTGCTAACACATGCTTTGTGCTTCAGTTGGAATAATGAATCTCGTGTGATTTAGTACAAATAGAGTTTGAGATCACTTCTGCTTTCCAGGGGTGGGAGGAGGACTGTTTATCAGAAGCACTAGCAATTTTGGTTGTATTTATTTCTTACCTCCCCTCAGCATTCCACCTCTGTGCTGCTCCCCCCTATACTGTATACTCAACAAATGCAGAAGTAGGAAAATCAGATGCTTATATTTTGCTTGTATTTTACTTGTCTTACATTACATTTGCTCTATAGGTGAAATGTTTCCCATGAAAAATTATTTTGTATAACTCCCTTAACACTGTCACCCAACTCACTGGCTATCTTCTAGTACCARAATACATCTCATGTTTGAATATGTAACAAACCTTCATTTGTCTTGATTGTATCTGCAGGCTGCACACTCCATTAGTGAAAATCTTTCAGATACCCAATGTGATGATACTGTTTTTTGATGTAGTTGAAAGGAATAGAAACTGTAAACTTGCTCCTCATGGGCTCCAAACTCATCTTTCTATCCTCTACCAGATACGCAGGGATTGTTTGCTTTTTCAGCAAAAAAAATCAAGAAACCAGATGTGAACTTATCAGTCAACGACCTCTGCCTCAGACTACAGGAATGTTATGCTCCTTACATTCTTGCATTTGTATTAGAAGGGTAAAGGTGATACATTTGTAAGCAGCTTGACGTGATTTGATGTATATTTAAAAGATTTCTAGGAACTGTATTTGTAGCAGATCCTGTTGAATTTAAACATGTATGGAAGTGTTTTCTGTAGTTTATTATGAATTTTTACAGATTAGCATTTTACAAGTTATCAATTTAATCACTATACCTACACACTTTAAGATCTCTTCAAAGCAAAGTTTGAGTGAAGGGCTGAGTGCAGTAATCGCTCCCAGCTAAGGCCTGTGGGCACGTTTCCCATGTCAGCGTCTCCATCCCGTTCTGTAATAGAAGGAGGCTGCAGCCTTCCTCGCCGTTACTGTGAGGGGTGAGGAGAAGGCAACCTCCAAGTTCACCAACAGCCTGGGGGACCGAGTTGTAGAGGCTTGTTGTGTCCTATTCATATTCATAAATGATATACATATCTGTAAGGTTTGTTCCTCTGTCACTCCATTAATAATACTCCAGAAGCAGACAGTGTCTGCAGCAGATGAGAAGACAGACCTTATTTTCTTCCATAAACATAGGCTTATGCCCTTCCATGGGGTTTTCTTCTAGGCCAGTGGGGTCTGGCTGTTCAATGGCATCCTTGCTAAGTGTTGCTCAGAGGCTTAGTTATGGGACATGCCCCTTTGCTTTCTACTCGCAACTGCTTTTGCCTGCCCATGCTGCCAGTCACTTACCTAAATCTGACAATCATAAGCTGCAGCTTGAAACAGGGTAATAGAACTTGTTTCATCCAGCTGGAACTCARTATTTTCAGAAGAAGTTACATACATTTAACCATGATTTGTATTTAAACTAGTATCTTATCCTGCCTTATTCAATTTCTGAAGGGTTAACATGTATTTCCTCGGGATCCACAAACTAGAGCAACATCAACCTGCTCATTAAATGAACCATTGAAGTTTATGAATGCTATGTTCATAAGCTGTCTTTTTACACTGCATATACATGAAGGGAGATGAGCTGCAAAAGAAGCTGCTTGTAATGCTGTATCTATTTAAGTCTGCAAAAAATCAATAAGGCTCTGCTTAGACACAGTGTGTGTAATCTCTCTGTGCTTCTGTGGCCATAAGCAATAAGTTCGGGCATTTGAAAACTGCTAGCCTAAAAAGTAACAATGGATGGACTTTTGAGGGTTTTTTTTTAATTTTTAAAAAGTCTTTCTGGGGATTTTTCTGTAGGTCAGATGTAATGTGCTCTGATCATCACCGCTTGATTTCCAAAGCAGTTTCATGTAATGCAGCAGAATTTCTTGAGCAAAATTAAAYGTGAATAAAACCCAAGCCTCTAAGGAAGATTAACCTCTGCTCYGAGAAAAGAATGGGAACCTGAGAGCATGCCAATTATAGGTATATGAGCATATGAAGAAGCAAGTGTTGTATTCTGAATGAGACTGAGCTGGGAAGTAGTATGCAGGTATGGAAAGAATGATTTGGAAAGATTAACAGAATTTTAGTGAGCTGATACTAGAATATTTGYAGTTAACCTTCACACTTTTTTTTTACATATATATATATATATACATATATATATACTAGGGCTAGGATCTGCTTAGTAGATATTTCTTCTGGATCACAGTTGATATTGTTGTATGATTGGGTTTCTCCAATCTTTCCCACTGGTGATTTGTTTGATTTGGTTGTTTATATGTTCTGATACAAGACAGAAACAGCAAAGAATGACATGATCAAAGTTCTTTTAGCCATTGCTTTTTCTGTAATGCTGTCAGAGACTGTACTGACCAACGCCAGAGGTCTGTCCAGCTCAGGATCCTGTCTCTAACGGCCAGCTGTAGATGGGTAGGATGTGCTTTATCTCCTTGGTAAACTCTGTTCAGCACTCTGGATCTTGATATCTTTCTCCAATAYGGGTACCTTGGTGATGAGAGGGGAAAAAAAGGTCATGCTGCAACACTGGTCCTATTAACAAGATACAGAGGAACAACAAAACCTTTCCCTTCTCCCACTTATTTTTTGCACATAGTAGGCAAAGGGAATTTTGAACCTAGAAATAACCTGCTCTCATGAGTAAATACTTACTCTGATGATGTGAAGTAACCAAGCAATGTTGCCATCATCAAAATTCAGGTGAAGACAATTTAGATCTTACTACTCAGTGTCCAAAAAACAGTTGCTAGCAGTGTTGGTGTTATTCTTCCATTGCTACGCAAAGTAGGAGAGTTTTGCACAGACCAGTGTAAGTTAGCTTAAAGCATCACATCTCTGTGAGTAAAGTGGGTGAAGGGATCATTCTTAAAACTTGCTAGCTTGGTTTCTTTATATCTGCCTGATCTTTTCAAAGTGGCACAGTCTGGGGGAAGGACAAGATGGATATAACAGAGGAAAAATGAGGTGGAACAGGTGAAAAAATCATGCTTCAGAAATGTGGCCATTGGCTGCTCACCTTTGTGTGTCAGGCTACAGGTAATTGGACAGAGCCTGGAGAATGGAAGGTGAAGGTGTGGAAGATGAGTGTGATCTCTGAGTAGACTGGCTGTCTTTAAGGTTTCAAGGCTATTTCTTTATAGATCTTAGTCACACACTTTGATACTACAGTGTGCCTGTGTGCATACACACACATGCATATGCACTCACACACCTATAGGTTTTTACTCAAAGGCTGTATACRTATCCCTTGAGAGTTACACGTCAGAATTGAATCTCAGTGTATTCATAGTTTTTGTGCACATACCTCCTAACCAAGACTCAACTGCTTACTTGTTTCCAGACTGAATATACAGCTATAAGCTATATTTTATCTACATTATATTCTTCAGTAACAGCATTATGTCACGTGAATGTAATGGTTACATTACTGGACTAATTATRCAAGTCTTGATGTCTCCAAAGCTGCAATGTTTACCTGCAAACAGAAGGCACRAGATTCCAGCAGCGATCAAACACTTATCTTAAATAATTCTGTATGTGACTTCCTTCAGGTGACTCATTTTCTTTAATCATGGTTTTCTATACAAAGGACTTTTCCACATTTTGGTAATAACATGTTATGGTGTGTTGCATGAGGTTATGTGTCTCAGGCATCTTGTATCTATGTTACATCTTACTGTCTGTGTTGCAGGTAGCAAATGCAGGGTGGTGACGCAGAAGTATGGAGATGCAGATTTTTTTTAGTATTAGAYTTGAGCATTTGCTTAACTGAAATATGATGAGTCTAACAATGAGAATTTGACCAAAATCTCCTCTTTCTTTTAGAATAATAATAAAAAGTCTTCATATCCTTAAAATGGTGGGGTGGTTTTGGTGATTTTTTTGGGGGGGTGGTTTGTTGTTTGTTTGAGGGGAGGGCTTGTGTGGAGAGGCCTGAAGTGTTGACAGTGTTTTTAACCTACTGTGTGAATAGGAAGATCCTGTGGTTTATTCATTGCTTCACTGATCCTGACTAGATGTTACCAAAAACTGGGGCTTAAATGACATGTCCAGAATCCATGAGGAAGAGTTCTGTCTCTTTATATTTTATAGGTGCAGAGAAGCTARAAAAGCTTTATGCTTTGCTTGGAGATTTTGTCTCACTTTCATAAGAAATCTATTAGATCCTTTTTGCACTTCTCATCACCTTTTTAATATTCCTGATACYTTTGTTCATTTCCTCCCTTTCAAATCTCTTTTTCCTCCATATYCAAGTTATTGCAGGATGGCTATGGTGTATCTTCTTGAGTAACTAAGTATGAATCCTTTCAAAGACTGTAAATGTCACTTAGGCTGCTGGAGGAGATGCTAATGATCAATATGTAATTTTTTCTCCCTTCTCCCCTCCCTTTGGTAGCTCTATACAAAGTATTTCTGCTCGGCAGCATTGTAGCTCATGTAGGCACACCCGAGTTTGGGTACAGTTTACCTCTCYGGTGCTTTGTGCTTCTAGAACTGAGTGAGCTCCACAGGTCGTCTCTGGTTTATGCTTGTGTTTGTTCCTTCATACTCTTCTCTTTCTAGACTGTGGACCAGACTCTGGCTGGGAACTGAGCATAGCTGGAGTTCAGTTGATTAGACCTGTTTCCTTCTCCTACACCTACTGTTTTTAGGGGGGCAAAGGCCATGTTTCAGGAAACGTAGGCAGAAATTAGGACCTATACCATAAGCATTGTCATTTTAACAGAAGAAATAGGAGAAAATGTTAACTGTAGAAAATGTCAGATCTGCCTAAAGTGGATGCTGTTAAGTGCTTATATAGTCAGTTTGCTTTTTCAAACTAAGAGCTGGATTATAGTGCTGAGATCACAATGGTTATACAAAAGAAATTGCTAATGCACTTTATTTGGTACCTCTGCATTAAAGAATTTCAGTTTTAAAACATTCGTCATTTAGCAAAGATTATCCTTGTCTTCTGCTAGATTTTGTCCAAGCTGCTCTAGGAGTGTATACAGTGCTGTCAGGGGAGAGATTTTTCTAGCTTTATGCAAAGTAACTAGGCACCAGAATTCAGAGGCACTTGAGAGGAGCCATCCTTGCTGCCAGTGTGTTTTGCCTTGTACTGTTMGGAAGATGTGGTGCTCTGCGATAACTTGCTCCTCCTGTTTAAGTTACACCCACGGAATGGAGGTTGTATTGCTTCAACCCGGATTGGCAATTTTTGCATTTCAGTGTTCTGCTACTAGCAGGGAGGAGTCACGTCTTCACCTGCACAACCGTGACAGCAGAAGTGTCTATTTTGAATGAGGTTATACAGCTCATGTCAAACTGGCAAAATTACAGTGACTTGTTTTATTTTAGTGGGGAGAATGATGCTGTGAGACACTGGCTGCACCAAACCTGGAGTACATGCTGAGAGCACTTGACCAGTGGAGTCCTCTGGTGGTATTCTTTCAGTAAAGTGATCATGGCATGGTGACAGTAGAGCTGAAACGTAGGGTAAAGCTTGCTATGACACCTTAAGTCATCACAGARTTACAGCAAGGAGGATATACTGCTTTAGTGAGCTGCTGCTTAGCTTAAGCTCAGACTGAAAGTAGAATTGGCATTCAGGTGGATATGCTGGGGGAGTAGCTTGCACGCACACTCTGCTCAAGTGAGTCTGCCACAAAACTGTTGCTTGAGTTTGGTTTAACTGCTCCCTTATATGGGAGGATGTTGGCTGCTAGGGCACTTGGCCACRGGCAATGAAGTTGAGAGAAAATGTTAACTGAAGTTGTTGGATGGAAAAGAGACTTTTGAGCATCAGCATAGCCTTATCAGTGGCTAACCTGCCTTTGAAAGTGAGGTTTATACTATAGGCACTTCTGGAAATTTTAACCCTCTTTTCATGGAGAAGAACAGTTTCTGATAATTGTATGATGGTCTTTTCAAAATGCCTGTCTGAGATTTACTTCCTTCATCATGTTAACAATGCTTGAATTATCAGAAATCTTGCAGTTTTGCCAAACTAAAATTAGTGAAAATCACTTTAAATATTTTACAGCTGTGCTGCGTTGCATGGTAATTGTGTACTTAATAATATATCATGTACACCACTACTTACAAGGAAAGTTAATTAATTTGCTTCTTAGTTTTTTCCAAGCAAAACTTGCTAAAAACTTCATACTTTGTATATGTGTTTATTTCATATTACTGCTAACAGCTTTAAGTAAAAAGACAATTCAGTAAGGATTATAATATTACACACTTAAACCTAGTTTAAATGTCCTTTAACAGTTGTGAAAACGCTTTTCTTTCCTTGTGACTTTTTGTTTGTGTGTGCAATAGTGGTATGGGCATTCAGCAAAAATCAAAAAGGAGTCAGATCTCAAAATTGTCACCTCCAGCAGTTRGTGTGTGTATTTGCAGCCGTTAAAGGGAGTGAGATCCCAAGAAGGCATATGAGGCATGTGTACTCTGCTGCTTGAAAATGTAGTCCTGTGCAAATACAAAGATTATTGATAGTACTTCTATTTTTAAGCCAGAAATAAACTGTCTTGCTTTAATTTTAGGTTGATTTGAAGTCAATAGGAGTAATCACTTACTATTAAGTGTATCTTTAAGGAGTTCCTTGATGAGGGATAAATTAATGTACTTTTTTTCCCTGAAATGGAACTGCAAGCTCTGCTGTTGCATCCAACAGAAGTCAACTTAATTCAATGAGATTTTTGAACATTCAGTGTGCCATTACAGTGGTATGAGTATTGGACTGTTTCTAACTAACATATTCCTGAAATGTAAGTTTTCATTTTCCAACCAAACACAGCATGATACAGAATTTCTAATGCTTGTAACCTCTGTATTAATCAAACTAATGATGAAAGTTTGATTAGTTTCTGGGATCCTGTGTGCTTCTGCAAAGACCTCTCTTAACTCTGTCAGGAAGTGTCAAGACTCTTCTTTGGGGAAGTGCTGTGTCCTGGGATTCAGCTACTCCAGCCTGCTGGAGTTGCTGTTTGCCTAAGACAGTCCACTCTGTGCCCGTTTTCTTCTCTGCCTTGGAGTTTGGAAAAAGTGCCTTCTTCCTGTTGGAGACTTGGGATTAAAATCTCAAAACACCCAGACATTTTCTCTGTTGCTTCCACTTATGTTTCTGACCATTACTCCGTATGGTGTTGCGGAGAACATTATGGCTGTTTCTGGGCCCCCAACTCTGTCTGGATTTTTTTCTAAGTGTTTTCTGTTTCTTATCTTTTGGGACTGTGATGTGAACATCTAACAGCAGCAGTCTCAGTGAAGAGAATGTCATCAGAGGCCAGCTCGCACTTTATTACTGTTGTGTAATTGTGTGACCCAAGTCCGTGTTAGAGTTTGCCTCAGCAACCTCTCTACAAAACTCTTTTATATTTGAAACTTTTCTGTCAATACTTTTATTGGGAATAGTGGATAGCTGTGGTGATATATCTAAAGCTTCACTCTGCTTAAATTTTGCCTATGAAACTGTATGCTATGGTCGGATATTGTGAAGATATTTGTAACCTGAATAGTGAAAGTAGGCTTGAAATAGGCAATCATGTCTTTATCGGTAGCATCTTTCTTTTTCCAGAGAGAAAGAATGTTAATTCAGGGAAACTCTACCCAACAATCAGTACCAGCAACAAATCCCCACTTACTTCACCTAGGTTTTTTTCTGCTGTCTTACTAGTGTTTCTAGTGTTTTGTTTAATATGAAAATTTTGAAAGTTCATGTCATATCCCTTTAAATTTTTCAGGCAGTAGYATAGAGATCAGCATGTTTTCTTCAGGATACCTTTCAATAAAATAAAATCTACTAAGTAATGAGCACTAAAAGTGTTGATAAAGCCTAGGGGGCAAACTGTCAAGCCACCATGTGGTCAAATCTCTAATTACTTTCTTTCTCCCTTATTTAGGACTTAAAAATGAATTCTCCTAGTGATGTGAATTCTGGAAAGCTGGATGCTTCAGTCCATGTCTGGTGCTCTGCTGAGGGCTTCCCAGTTGTGTGAAAGATGACCTTAAAATTCTCAGTGGTTTCGGCTAGCCTTCCCTCTCTTGCTTAAGCCACCTAATGAGACCAAATACATGATCAAGTTTAATCAGATAGTGAATATATACTCACCCCTGGTTTAGCTTGGTGGGGGGATGGTTCTCCTATTTGCCCTCCTACTTTGTTCACCTACTGCTTTTGTGGAGGTAAGATCATCTTATCACCATCTTTCACATGCCTCCTACCTGTAGCTTTTGCTAATACCATTTCCTTTGCCATATTACATGCGTTGCAAATTCTTCTTGATTTCAAATTAATAGATGCCTTTATGGGTTATTCATCTTGTGCTGAAACATATCCTGTGCTCCTGTGAATTTGTAAATCTCCAGTTGCTCCTGTGGTCCATCATCTTCCTACTATGCTAGTYCTCAAAATGTTTGAAAAGTTTTATTATTTACTGCGGTTTGCTACAAATTTCTTTTCCTAAATGTGTAGTTCTGCCTGGGCTTCCACTGTTTGTCAGTGATTACCGTTCATATGCTGTTGGAGGGATTTTTGGGGCGTAAGCTGACTTTGTACTCTCCATGGTATTTTTCTTTAGGATGTTTTCCTGTGGTATTTMTTTCTTCATTACTCTGACACTGTCAAAACATCATGTCAGAGCACTGTGTCTAGACTTATCCAGCAACCTGAGTTTGCTTTAAATGCCTCCTATTACAAAGCAAATTTGAGCTGGCTATGCCAAAAACTAATTCTGGATCTTTCAGCACATCTGAGGGCCTTATCCAAGATCAGYCCCAACAGCAGCTGAGTTTCATATAAAGAATTCAGTTAACACTTTCAAAATTGCTGTACTCTTATTTTTCGTTTAAAAATGTGTGTGCCTCACCTCTCCCTTTATATAGAGCACAGTTCTCTTCAAATGCCTGTAATACAGTTTCAATACAGCTTCTTCTGCGAAGTTAACTGAAAACTATTAACATCATCAAGTGCTTCAGAGGCAACTATTGTCAGAAATAAAGCTGCTCTTGGTTTTCTTTTCTGTTTTCATTTGCTGCTTGTGACAAAGAGAGRAGCAGCATTTAAATCTTTTTCCTTTGCCTCCCATGCTTCTGGAGAGTTTCATTTCTACTGCAGCTTATTTATGGACTGCTCTATTTGTGAAAATTTCTGTAGCTTGTTTAGTTGTGGTGCCATTTTTTTGTTCAGGAACCAGTTACTGTGAAGAATACAAACACAGAGGTCCTTCATCTATTGGCGGCTAATTCGCAGCCGAGGTGCACTGTTTAATGCGAAAGTCTGCATGTTATAGAGGGCATTACAAATAATTTAGGCCAGAATCTAAATTCATTATAAAATCGTCCAAAGTTTTCGTCAGCCAACTCAAGGGAAATAATAAGTAGGGCTATTCTAAGCTAAACTGTCATTCAGTATTCCTTCGCTATGCCATGCTTCTCAAGCTTTGTTAGTTGTACACATATCCTCAAAATCTTACATGTCGCTGACCCATGCTGCTTTTTTAGGTTGAAGGGGAGTTCAAAATGGTACAAAAGGTACAAATCTCTTTCTGAGTTAACCTCTCCTGGAAAGATACACTTTGAATGTCGTTTCTGGATGTACTATTGCACAGGATGGAAAAACAACTTTTTCATTCTCTTCTTCATCTTATCTTCTCTCTGCAGAGTCTTACAAGTAGCCAGCAACTGGTGACCAGCAAATATTTTCTCATTTTATACACCCTAAAATAGTTCATCCAGAATGTATAATTAAAWTAAAAAAAATCATACACTTTAATGAACTTTTTCAGATTTCTCTATAAAGTGAAATATGGGAGAGGTATCATTTGTCTTCAAGGAACTTATCATTAGTTGAATAATTAAATTCAGAACTAGGAAAATGACTACTACATGTGAATAATTGTGTTGATTATTTCCCAATTTGTATATTTCATGCKATATCAAAATATATTGCTATGTAAGCCATAGGACTGAATATAGAGAGATTATTTTTAATTATAAAAAAGCTTTTATTCTGCTTGGGATGATGCCTATCAAAAATATGTATTTTGTAAAATCTGCACTTTATTCAATTAGAAGAGCTCAATTAATCAACAAGAGTCAAATGAGTTCTGTTCAAACTAATGAAACATAACACCGCTTACTCCCTTCATACATTCATTTTTTTAGAGGTCAATTTTGTGACTGTGGTGCAGTAAGGCTATTTCAATATTCTTTTTTTTATTATTATTGTGTTCCAGTCCCAGCATTTAGAATGAAGTTCCAGAAGGATTAGTCCATCTTGCAGTTAGTGCATGTAAAGCCACCAGAATGCCTGGTAATAACAGCTTCCGACAATAATGGATGGTTATTGAAATAGAATTCTATCTCCTGTAGAAATAATGAGGAATCAATAAATTACCATTCTATAAATTATTAAATCCATAGACGTAAGATGACCATAAGTTGAGTTTCTTCTCACTAATTAATTGAGGACATATGCCCATTGTTACCGTCTGTCTATTAATTTAATAATTTAGTGAATAATGGATGCTGCTAATACAAGGTTGAACATGATGATATCCATCTTCAGTGCTACTCCAACATTAATGAGCTTGACACCACATCAGTCTACTCCACCCTTCTGGCAAATGTCTTTATTTAGGATAGTCCAGGAGAAAGAATTGTCTGGACTTGTAAGTCTTRGCATGTCCTTCATTTCTGACAATTATCTTTTCCACCAAAAAATTGGCATCACGAGAGACACTTTTGGTTTTTCTGAGGAGTGGGGTAGGGCAAGGCTGTAAAATGGTACCATGAGAATGAAGAAAGGGAGGGAGGAAGGCTGATGTGTTTAAACAGTGAAATAATCCATTGTAAAACTTCAGATTTGCTGTGGAGAATCACTAGCTCCTGCAAGAATTGCAATATTCATGTAGTAGATACTATAGTCTTAAGTTTGATAGTAGATCTCCAGATTTGTTCTTCATATGAGATTGGAAGAGTTGTTTAAGCTGTCTTGATGCCATCTTCCCACATTTTTAAAAAAAGATGAACGTTCTTTTCAGTCTTTTCAAACACTATTGCATCCAGGTTTTTGAAAAGTAGCATATTAAATGCTATACTTTGTTGCTGATGAGAAGGATATCACTTGTCTCAATTGCTTATCCAACTCTCCAATTAAACCAATTAAAGTTTTAGTTAAACATAAAGACTCCTGAATCTAGCAGAAGTCCTTACTGTTATTTTCAGTGCTCTGAAAAGAACATTTTCTAGTGAAATGAACTTCAACATAGCTCTGTGCTGTTTGATTTAACACTGATGTATGTCATTAAAAGAAAACCCAAACTAAATGAACACTTACGTGTCCCTGTGACCTCCTGGTTTATGTTGTACAGAGCACAGGCTGCTTCTTGCAGGCCATATTTATTATCTATTATTGCATGCACCAAATGATCTTGGAGAATCACATTAACTAGATAAATTGAATTCACATGCTTCCCTACAAGAAAGTAAGGGGATATCAGAAAACAAGTTACATTTGAATTTGTTTCTCCTATCTACAGTAATTAATCACAATTTTGTTTTTACTGCTAGATAATCACAGTCATACGGTATCAAATGGATGTGGATGTTGGGGAAAATCCGCTAGCAAGAAAATTAACTGAGTTATAGCAAGCTTGGATCTAAATGAATAAAAAGGATGGAGAACAAGCATGAACTATCATACAATAGTAATAACTTAAATATAATAGTTCACAATTTTATGCGTTTGAACTTCCATTAGTAAATGGAGACATGTAGTAGCTGCAAATGAAAAGTGATTTCATCATACAGTGGATGTTATTAAGACTTAATATACAGTTACCCGTGCAAGGTATCCACAGTAATAAAAATGTGTTACATATCTCTAGCTGATCTCTGGCTGCAGGTCAGTAACTTCAGCAAAACATTGAAGCACGTGCATGTATCTTATCCAACAAGGCAAAGTTAATTATTTAGCTATAAGGACATGCTGTGAGACTTTCGCATGTGCTTTATTGTTCTGCTGACTAAGGATAAATTGCAAAATCCAGGTTCTTCCCTTACTGCCAAAAATATTTTGGAAATGTTAGAATATTTATCTGGAGCAAGATCTTCAAAATCTTACTGTGATTGTCCAGTGGCACACGGTGGGTCTTGAGGGCATCTGCAGATGTGGTTAGCGACAGACAGATGACTTTGATACAGCTACAACTGTAGCAGCATCCATGACTAGCCTTACAGTCTTCTTGCAAGGAAAAATCCTATTAAAGGTATTCAGTAGGTGTTTTCCTTGTAATTGAATGCAATTTTTTATCCTAATGTGGACTGAACTACTGTGATTGGAAGACATGAAAAAATGTGTAGAAATTTCAGAGGGGCTTGGAGCAAGCTTGTGATGAGCAGCAAGCAATATGTGAGGAAAAATAAAGCCTCAAATAAATCCCTTCTTCTCCCAAACCACAACCCAAACGATAGGTGTATTAAACTGACTTATAGTATTGCATATCGCCAAAAGAAGTGCATGAGACTGTTATAAAACATTGACCAAAAAGCTGCCACAGGAGAACGTATTTTTCTAGATGTGGCAACAGATGGCTCCACTTACCAAAAGAATACAAACTTACATTTATATTATCCTAGTCTTGCCTTCAAACCAAAGTCACTTGCAACTGAGCCCAAGGGGGAATTTCAAGCACAGCCTGTGGTTACAGTGGATTTCTAGAAAGGCACACTTATATTCACAAGGGGTACTTGCCATTTTTACCCTATGCAGAAAGCTGCATAGCTGAAAACTGTGTTCTGCTGGTTAGCCCTCAAATGGTTACTGAAGTAGAAAGGAAGTGACATATGCTTTGTGCTATCCTTTTAAAGAAGGATGAATTTTACCTTCTGAGCAAATTGTGCTAAATATGCAACAGAAGCTCTACCTCCAAATCAAATGACATATTTCAACCACAAAAGGATTAATTTTACCACTGCATATACATCTTAGAATTGTAGAATGTATGTTTCCTGTAAAATACACAGTATACACATTATTAAGTGTTTTAAGAAAAATAAAGGAGAGAGGAGACAGCAATGCAGGAATAACACCCAAATATGTTAGCCATGAAAGTATGAGTAGATAACAACATTATGATTTATTTTAATAATGGCATGGAAATAGACTTACCCTGTCATAAACTTGTGGGCAAGCTATTTTTCTCTTATGCTAATCATAAATCACCATTTTGCTTTTATACTTGAAAAGAAACACCTCGGAGTACCTCAGGCTGTAACTAGGGAAAGAATGGTTTTCATCCAAAGGTCAAGACTGAATGTTACAGAAATTTCCATTTTTATGCCATCGGGATGCGGATAATACAGTACAGTATTTAGATCCAGATCACTGTTAATAGCTCTGGTGATAGAATCTCCCCTAAGGGTGAGAGGCTTTAAAAAGGAAATGTCAATGCCCCGCTCAGAGAGAAGTAATTTTCTCTGAGACCTAATAGTGATTTAAGTGACCACCATTGGGATGTCACAGTACATATGTGTGATGTATCATCAATACTGCAACCACAAGATTTGTCAGAGACAGCTGACAACCAGCTGGAAAATGCTGAGTTTCTCCAACTGTGTTCATTAAGAAGATCTTGGTTAAACCTGAGGAAATCTTAGAGAGCTCTGCAACAAAGTCCTTGGTTACAGTTAGTCCAGTTGTTATATTCAGCTTAGATCTTGGTCCTCTTAACTGATCCCATGTCACTAACAAAGATTGAACAACCAAAAAAAAAGTTACTATCCTGACAATGCTGTTACTGACTGAATGGCCTGGGATATTACAGCAACACAGTGAATTTTGATTTGAAATTGGTTCTATGCTTATTTTGTGGACTGGTAAGTAAAATACTCAATACAGTTTGTGAAGTTGCTGTGCTGTCTTGCAATCTATTAATGATACTGCTTGCTATCCTTGCCTGCTGAAGAGAGGACTGTTGAACAGGTCATAAAAAAGCATACCTTTGCCTCCTGCTATCAAAGGTACTCTTAGGGGACTCAGAGTAACAGATCAGCTTTTTTGAGAATCATGCTAATGTTCATCTTTACATTTTTTCATTCTTTTGAGGGCCTTGGAAGAGCAGCTAGATTYGGGAGAGCACGGTGACACCTCTGGCCACTGCAGACGTGAGACATCCTTTGGGTTCATAATTTTCATTTATCAGGAACTCAAATAGGCAGAAACATAGGAGACAGTCCATATACATGAAATCMATGTCTTTTATTTGGGAATCTTCCTCTTGATCATTTTTTCTTCTGCTTCTACAGATCACTTAGTTTTAATGAAGATGAGATTTTTCTTCTTTCTGTGAGTGCTTATCTTTACTAATAAGCTACCAGATTACTTGGATCCTACTGGATCAATCACAGCTGATCCCATTTGCAACAGCTCCAAATGCACAGTTTTCTTGGAGATTTTGTTCCTTCTCCTAGACTGAGGATAATTTCTCTTCCTTTTAATGAGTGCTGCAGCTTCTCTCAGAGGAACTCTGATCAAGGTCACCTGCTTGCCCAATTTACATTACTTATTAAGYTCACATATTGCCAAGAAATAAAAAAGTTAGGTTTGCAACAACTTTTTGGCCACGTTTATAGAAAACTTGACTGATTGAGTAACTGGTTGACTTGTGTGCTCTTCTCCCTTACTGATTCTGTGGAGTAGAAGCAACTAATTTTGGAATAAGTCTTCATAAACCTGTTCTAGAATCATGGATATTTCAGAGTTATATTCAAAGCATCTAGAATAGATGCATCTTGTTTTAGATGTGAAATGGGAACCTATTTTACATGTGATCTGTTAAATACATGAAAAAAACTTCCAGAAGTGCAAATAGCCCATGCTGGACTAGAATGTAGTATGTTATTGTACCTCTATATCTGATATTATTGTTCTGTTATTTACCAGGAGAGCTCTCAGTAGGTTACTGTTGTACTGTTATACTAGGCTCTGCACAACATGTATCATGCTACAGTTCACACTGCCAATATTCACTTTGGAAAAGGGAATCTTGCAAGTTCGTAACGATAATAATAATACCTAACTAACTTAGGGCTGAAGTGTTTAAAGCCTAGTTAAGCGTTGAAGGTCAGATAAAAGAATGAGGTTTCTTCCTTAACTTTGTACAGACACATTAAATATAAATAAATCCTGCTCTTTGTGTGGGAGTTATAGATAAATTTACAAACAAGTGCCCAGAAAGGAACATAGAAGAGGAGAAACCAGTGCCCTTTCCTTTTCTACACATCAACTTCAATCACATCCTGGTGGGGCTACTATGATGTTCAGAGCTAAAGAAGATGTCCTCATCATTGTCTTCTCCCCTAGTCCTAAGTCTTTTCCAGGGAAACTTTTTCCTGAGTTCTGCTAAGGGCTTTTTCCAGAGCAACACAGTATTTGCACCACCTTTAGGCAGAGCAGTATCTAAAGGCACCATCTAGTTCTAAAACTGTAACAGTAATAATGAAGAACAAAACAGACTGTAATGTTGCTAGTAACCATGGTGTAAAATACTAACTGTCTGTAATCTCCTGTRATTAATACTAATAATTACTAATTAATGTATATTTTAAGTGATGGGAAAAAACATGCTTTCAAAGTGCTGCGATATCAACTGTCTGGTTTTGGAACTGACACTGAAAATGCTCACCAAAAAAAGCATCTGTGTCTGTACCACAGTAGATATCCTGAGGGCTATGCAGAAGTCAAGAGACATTACTTTCTTGGAAACCTCAAGAACAAATGTAGTAGTTTGTAGACAACAGAAGAAAGCCCATGTGTTTTTTTTGTTTTTTTTTGTTTTGTTTTTTTTAAAGGTTTTTTGCCCTAATGATGCTTTGAGTAGACTACTCAGCTACTCCCATTCACGATTTTGCAAATTTGTTAAGAACCATTTACAAATTCCTATGGAATTATGTGAATGCATAAGCCAGTCGTAGTGCCTGCATGCACAACTAATAGTTGCCTGACTACAGTGGAGTAGATATACTTTTTTAAAATACATTTTTATTAATAGGAAAACTTTCTGGTAGGCATCTCTATCTCCTTCCATAGGAGAGCCTCTAACCTGCTTGAGCGTCTGTGCTTATTGTTTCTGTATGTCTTAATTTCTGTGCCTTTTCTGCATAGGATGAGTGTCTTCTAGCCCTAATAAGCAAAGCTTTCTTCTACTCATAGAGTTGCAACAGTCTTATGATTGTCATATAGCAATTATACCATAATATCTTGTGGAGACATGAGTGGAGATGGTTACCCCAAAGGCAGTCATTGCTCTAGAGTGATTGTTTCCAGTCATTAACAAAGCCAGCTGTGAACTGCATATTTTAATATGAAATATGTGATTGCATGAAGTGTGAAATTGCAAATCATTCTGTAGCATGTAGAGTGTGAAAAAGCTTCAGTTTGAGATTCAATGCTGTCCTACCTGGCAGGAAGGGGTGTTCTGCATTTCCATGATTTAGCAATTTATTTAGGAGTTATTCAGGTACTAATACTGCCTCCATTACTGTCTAGGTGGGTGGTGATCATCATAGGCCATGCCCAAATGTTAGTAGCATTTCCAAAGCCGGAGGAGATAGTCAGTATGTGTGAGGGACAGGAGTAATTTTTTTTTATTAGATCCTCTAACTACTGACTTTCTCCTCCAGCTTTGGAAAGGTTAGTGTCTCCTGGGAACGACCAGAAGTGGTGTCACCTGCCCAGACATTAAACAGAAACAGTTAGGGGTAGTTAAAACTACTTCTCAGCAAGTTTGAGATTAAAAAATTGCATATGATCGGGAAAGGAGAACCTTGTTTGCAAATAACCTCCCCCAAATAACATGGGACATACAGGGAAGGGTGCAAATCCGGATCGTCAAGTGTGCGTGTAACCTGATAGTATAGGATACTGTGGAATTGGATTTCCAGCTTTCAGTATGTGAAGCATCTGCAACAGTTTACTGGTAGAGTACTTGAGAGAAGAGAAGCCTTTGGACCTAATCTAATTAATAGGTGGCTACAATGCATGTGTTTTTGTTTTGTTTCTGTTTACCAGTTTCTATAAGGTTTGCAAATGTGCAGCGAGTCTTTGGTTTCTGTCTTTCTCTTTCAAGGTAGCGACAAACACAAAGGTGCTCAATTCCTTTGCACCTGAGGAAACTTGAAAGTGCACCTTGCAATAYGTCTGCCATGTCCCGGGCTTCCCAAAGGTTAGAGGAGTGCTCAGGCTAGTTTAAAAACTGATTGAGACTGAGGAAAAATGTATTGTGCAGTGATCGCTGCTAGTCAGTGTGAGCTTCTGGCGTGAGGCTGATCCTCGGGACTCCTTGGGGAACAAGTAGTAAATGATAGGGAATGAATGACGCGTGGGAAAAAGCATTATGGATGTATTGGCTTATATTTATTATAAGTTAGCTTGAGGTGGTGACTGAAAAGGGATGTCAGAACCACCATTTTTGTGGATAGAATTTTGGAAACTGTTCAAGACCTCTTGTTCTTTGCATAAAATTAAGGCTTAAACTTTTTTAGCTACATGTCATGTTTATTAGAAATCTGAAGTGGGAGGTTGTTTTCAGCAGGGTTTGTTTTGGTGTTCCTGTTTCATGTGAGAAGTTTATAAGGTACTAGAAGTATTCCTAATAGGAAAAATAAGAATTTCAAAGTGAGACAGTTCCCTCAAAGCATGCTCCATTTAATTAAGAGTAACCTTGTTTTTGAAATTCCTAAAAATTAATCAATGCAAAGGTTAAAAACAGTGTAAATTGTTAGTTTGGCACTATGTTTACTAATAGCTACAGAAAAGGAGTAGAACTGTTTATTAGGCACCACAAATATATTTGTAAAAGATTAAAGATTAAGTACAGACTCTTTTCTGCCAAAGAGGTTTTCACCTCAAAGGAAAGACACTGATTAGACTGATGGGAAGTGGGGAAAAACCAGAGGAGTGAAAAAGCAAGGCAGGGCTTTTATGTGTATAAATCCGTGAAGAAAAAAAAAGCTCTTTCAAGATAATTGCAAAAGTGAGTAGATGCTCATTTGACTATGGAAATACTTAAAAATCACAAAAGGAAGAGAATATAGTGATATTAAATACTCTTTTATCAATCCTAGCTCTTCTGTTGTTCCCTTTGGTTAAAAAAAAAAGAAAGAAAAAAATAAAAGCATAGGATCAAACCAGTAACCTCAGTGAGAAAAAAATAATCCTTTCATGAATAGCTGTCACAGTTCAGAATAGGAGCTCTGCTCTGCCACCATTTCTGGCTTTCCGTAACGATTTTCTAAATTTTTGGAAATTGGAGAGTCGGGTCAGTCAGGGAGCGGAGGTCCCTTAGAGCGGGGGGGACGTTGCAGTCACAGCTCGAGCTTGGCGACAGGTGCCTTGCGAAGCAGCTCACACGCGAGCCGAGCCGAGCCGAGCCGAGCCTGGCGGCTGTGGTCCGGGTCATTGCTCCCACGTTGCCAGCTCTCGTCCACCCACGCTGGCAGCTAGCAGAGAGCCTGGAAGCTCTTGAATAAGTGTTTCCCTTAGGAATCTGGGGTATTGAAATACATTGGCCTATAAATCCCTTTTATGTTTCCAGTGAAGCACTTCAGTTATACTGAACGGAATTTAACGCTGGGATTTGGGCTGGAGGGGGAAAAAGGGATGCATATTTTCTCCTTGGAAGAATTTTGAAAGCTGCTTTGGACAAATCCTGAGCGAGAGAAACTTTTGCGTGCTCCTGATCGCTGTTCGGGTGCACCGGAGCGAGTAACGCTGGTGCGCCGCAGCTCGTCCCAGAGCCGCCGGCGGGAGCGGGGGGGATACGTCGGCGGTTCTGGCAGCAGCGGTAGCTGGGGCAGAAACGCCGAGGCGGGCAGGCGGCTGCGGGCTGGCTTGGCGCTGGGGCTGCCTTCAAATCCCCGTCTAGCTGTTAGCAGCCCCTCGCGACTGTGAGCGCCTGTGTCCGGCACCAGCCCGGCGCGTGGAGTGCAAGTGGAAATGTTTTTGTTTAGGAGAGGCTGAGCAGCAGAAAACAGGCATAAACGCTGCTTTTTTTTTTTTTTTTTTTTTTTTTTTTTTTTTTTTTTTACGAGCTAGGGAAAACTGGCCAAGTGGAGCTGTGCTTTTGTTGCTTTCTTCATGTGTAAACTGTATATAAACAGCCAAACCAGTTTTGAATCTTCTTTCTGGTGTTTGAATGGTTCAGGCAGAGATTGCTGAGGCTCTGTTTACCATAGCTCAAGATATGAAACAGCTGTCAGGCTTCGGGATTTTTGTAACATTGTTAATACAATTAGGTTGCATACAATTCACTGTTCCAATCTAATTTGTGCAAGGATGCTGCTTTTGACATTCTTTAGAGAACATCATCTTCCCACTGTATAGCTGAAGCTTAAGCATCTTTTTCTACCACCTGAATGATTTTCTTGCATTTTTCTTTTGGAGAAGCATTTCTATTTTAGAATTTCATCTCGCAAGAAAGTGCGTCCCCCAAATATTCCTTGCCACATGCGCGTTCAAAGGGTGCTCTGTTCCGAGGCAGTGGCCTAATTATTAGTGAGTCACTTGTAATGTCTGATTCTGTTAAATGTACTCCAGATGAGATCTGCGGAAAGATAAAAGGAATTTTAATTCTGAATTCACGAGAAGAGCTTTACATTAATAGCTTGTCCAAATAAGGAAGGAGAAACTCTTTCTTGATTTGCACGTGAACTTATTGTTTTAAAATCGCCTTTCAAAAGAACAAATTTCACTGTTTAATGCAAACTGCACACCAGTTGGGTTTAATTCAGAATAACGTTTTGACTTTTTCCCTGCTGGCTTCATTTGCTATTGACACACATATAGTGGTTTGAATGCTGTTAGCCTGTTTTCCTTTGTGTTCTTTAATCACCTGCTGATCTAGTATTTCCTCCATTTTTTTTTTCTTGTGTAAATAATCACTGACCTCGGCTCACCCCTCTTTGCACGCTGCAGGGCACCTCGAAGATTTACATGTGGTGCTCCTCTCTCCTTCCCCTGCCTTACCTTCCTGCCTGCAAAGTGGCAGCCTGAATGCTTCTTAATGATATTTACATATTCATGAAAATAGTCTTATTGCACTAATATTAAAGTTTACAGGGTTTTTTTTCCTATGTGCAAGCCATTCTTAATGTTATGTCCATATTAAAGATTAGTCCTCTGACAGTGCGAGTGTGCTTTACATGCAGAGCAAAGACACTTTGTATGCATTTCACCTGCTGTCTAATGATCACAGGCTATTTATGAATTTGAATCAGGTAGGTTTCATAACCATCTCCCATGTTGTATGAGTGAGGTAAGCAGCACATTCCTCATTTTGCAGGTGCAGGCAAATGAGGCGGCTTGGTCATGAACGTAGTAGTTGTATTGCAGAACCAAAAATGTCTCCTCTATAAACCYAGTCCTAACAGTGAGACTGGGGGTACCTGAGAGAGGATTCTGCTGGATCTAACATACTCTACCGAAAGCTTGTACAGAACTTCGACATTTCCAGATTACATCCCGGAATGCTTTTCCCTGAGTTTACAGAAAGTCTTAAAAATGGAGCAGAAGAAGTCTCAGGAACTTATTTAGTCCATCTCCTTGGACGCTTGGAAGAAGTATTCCAGAGAGATTTTTGTCTTACCTATTCTTTAAAGGTCTCCAGTGATGAATACAACCTGTATTTCCCAACTGCGTTAATTTACCTAAAACACACTCTTTGCAGATGTAAGCCCATTTTTGCTTGTCTTAACCCAGCAGACATGGGAAATGGTGCATTTCTCTTCCTCTGTGCCTTTCTTCCTCATTTCTGTATTTGAACATGGTCATAAAGTCACTCTTCTTACAAAATAACACTACTCCTTCACTCATTCCTTGGAAGCTGTATTTCCAGCTCTCTAATCTTTCTTCTCGCTATCCTTTGGAATTTTTCCGATTACAAATTCATGCAGATGGCCTCCCTATTAATCGATGTCCCCAACGAAGTCTTTTGCTTTGTCGTTGCCTCATCATGTCGTTTGAGACGTTGGTATCAGCCAATATACAAGCTCCAGAGCATCCACTATGAAAGTAATGCAGTAAGSAATCACACTTTTTGCACTTTGTTTCCTGTATTTCATTGAGACTCTCTTCAATACTCTAGTTTTGTTTCTGTTAGTGGATATTTTTGACCTCTTTACGCTTCTGTCCATCACAGCCCCCTTCTGTACTATGTGTAGGTCACCTATCTTGTTTTTTTCTTTGGCTTTTTATTATTGTTATTAACATTGCTTTTCTTGGTAAAACTTAATGTATACCTGCATGCAGGTTTTGACTTTCCATATTGTTTTTGGATTATCTCATCCTCTTTAGCTGTCTCTCTTCACACAGCTCTACCTACTTGAATGTGCCTGATCATAACCCAAGAAGAAGCCAGAAACACACCGACAGTGAAAACTCCACTAGCTGGTRAGTAATGTTTTCATGCCAGTGTAACTGTCCCTTATGTTATGAGCATATGGAGAAAATCTTCTAAGAATTCCCTTTGAGCACCTTTCTTCAGCCTTTCCCTGTGTCTCCTGCCATCATAAAAACCTGCCCAAACATATTGCTGATTAGTCTCTATTTTAGGGAAGCTCAGAGAATGTGCCTGTGAAAAACTGCTTTAATGCAGTTAAATGCAGCTAATGCAGGTCACATTCGCAGTGCAGTCTGAAAGATCCAGGCTTCTGGGACACGAATTCAAGTCATCTGTCCTTAACTGCTTGTTTTCACTATGTTTTGATAGTGTTTTGGCTGTTCTAAGAAGATTAAAGTTAACATGAGAGTGCTGCACAATCACAACTCTCTTTTACTGTTTTGGCATAGTCTATAGCGTCAGGAAACAGAAATTATTTTCTCTGGTGTTGTCAATTATCTCCATGTTTTTTGCTTATCATTAGTTTCAAAAAGGGAAAATACACATCATCTGAACCTCTAGAAATATTACTCTAAATTTTTAAAATATAGCATATGGTATCATCCTTCTTATGCTCAATATAAAGCCTCCGTGAACTTACCTTTTCTCCCAGCAAACCTTCAAATATCCTGTGTTTAGCATATGCTCAGATCATCTGCAGTGACCTGTCTACTTCTTCAGACTCCCTCTTATTACACTACCCTTTTTTCTAAGATCTTTGTATCCTAATCTATTGCTTAATAATGTAAATTCTGTTTCAGTATTGTATGCAGTTTCCCCCTTACCTGCATTTTAAGAAATTAAACATTCTAATATCAATAACCTAATTAATCTACTATTGCATTTCATGTTCAAGAGTCTGAAATTATATGGCAGGGAAGGGGAGCCAAGAGCAACTTTGTTCTTTTCTCACCCTCTTTCTTTCCTTTGGTAATGTTCGTTCAGAAGGATAGAGGTGATTTTGGAAAGCTGATGGTTTGTCTTTCACATAATGCGGTTTGTGACTGCGTTTTTATCCAAGAACTTGTCTAACTGTTCTGTCTGTAACTGAGGCTTCAGGTTACGTTCAAGTATCCGTGTTACCTGTTCACTCAGGTATGCCGCTGTGGTAAGCAAGGCAGCTTAGCTTTACCATCAGCAAAGGAAAATTAAGTCAAACTAGTCTCATGACTGCTGTATGTTATACATGAGCATAGATAGTTACCATCATTCAGCTGGTTCATGATAACTTGTTAAACTAGGTCAATTAGTCAGAGCTTGATACAGAAAAATAGAGTGCGTGGAATGTCTTGTCTAAAATAGTCATGAAATGCACATAGCTTCTGTCCTGGTTAGTAACATCAGTGGTTACTAAAGGCTGGGTTTTTCGGGTAACCACTGGACCAGCCACCATCAAGTCAACTGAAGGTCTCACTTCCTCTCTCTTAAAATCTCCATTATGGAAGACAGGCCTTTAAAACAGGCAGATATTGTAACTGCAATATGAAAAATGAAGCCCAGAATATTTGGAGGATCTTTTCTTGAATACAAAAAATTAACATATTGTTAAAGTCTAGCTTCATCATTTTGTTTATTTTGATAGCAATAAATTGCAGTGTGCTGCTGATCTTAATACCAGCAGGTTAAAGGTATATATGAAGGACATTTCTCATCATTAGTTCAGCTCAAAAGAATGTGTATCATCAACTGCATTTCTAATAAGTACATTTGACTGAAGATAGAATAGTATTTCAGATAAATAAAGGGAAGCATTAGCGTGCAAATGTAAATGGAGCTTAAAGCTTTTAAGAGTTTAATAAGATTAAAGTTTCTTTTACATATCAAGGGACACAAAAGAAATTAAAAGAATGGTACTGAAGGKGCGGGAGGAATGTAGTGAAGCACGTAAAAAATGAGTTTATCAGACTCTAAACCTTACAGACACAAAATGAAAAATGTAGTAAAGAGAATAATTGATGTGTAAGGGAGCATAGTACACCCCAAACATGGAAATGCACTAGTTAAAATCAGATTATTTAAGTAATAATCTTAGACTTCAGACTAGCTCCTCCTTCGTGCTTTTCTGTTGCCCATTAGATAGCTGGAGAGCAAGCAGACTGTCTTGTTTTTAAAAATTTAGTTTGGTGTCATCTGTGAAAGTTGAGCTACCTCGCCTCCCTTCTGGAAGTTGTACTTATTTCTTGTATTAGCTGGGACTTAAATAAAATTTACAGTGCCACCTTGGTATACAGTAAAATGTGCTCTGACTTCTTGGGAACGTGCTTGCTGTTGCTACCTGTGGAATGCTAGCAGCCGAGGATAACAATCCCAGACCCGCTGCATGGAGTATTTCACGCCCTTCAGACAAAAGCCGCTGATTTCAAATTGGCTCTGGCAGGACTCTGTGGTTTTTTTAAGCCCTTTGGTAGTGTATAGCTGAATGAGCAGAAACTCCAGCTTCATCGTATCTCCTTCAAAGGAATATTTCTCCCACGAGCAGCTGCCTTACCCTGTCAAGGGAACTAACGAAACAACCCTGACCATTTTTTTTAACTAATAATATTGGTGAATAGTGAGTAACCAATCTATGTGGCATGCAGCAGCTCTTTACAAAAACCTTCATAATTTGGTGGTGTGGGTGTAATGATGAGTGTTATCACAGCCATCATCAGAGGCAGACTATTCTGTTTGTCTATTCATCCTGCTGAAGTAAGCAGGGAGCAACGTGGGAACCATAGAGCTAAGTAGTAGATTGGCATGTGATAGTAAGAAATCAGCTGCAGCTCTTGCTGCTATTTTGCAACTGGTTAGAGGCACAGACAGCTTAACTGCTGACAATTTACATGGTTTGGTTTGTAACAGCCGCTTTTCTGCTGTCATAACTAAGGACAGCAGATGTTTACATCAACAGAGGAATATCTGAAAAGCAAAACAAAAGTGACCCTAACTGCCTAATCATGAGCCTGGTCCTGGAGCCAGCGATACGGATGGCCACATCTAATAGTGTCACTGCAATGAGAAAAGGCTTGTGCTCCCTCCTCCCCATACTTGGTGACAGACAGACAGACGTCCCACTGAGCTGCAGGAGGGGCTGTATGTAATTCCRGTTCGCCAGGCACTAGCTGGCTGCTAATGTGCACTGTGCAGCAGGTCACTTGGTGGGAGCGACCTGAGGCAGTATCTCCCCAAAAGAAAATATTTTGAGTGGGCTCCCAGGAGGCGGTGGAGGTACAGCAGTGCCGAGTAGCACAGTGGCCATTGCTGAAGTGAAGCGTTGTGTGAAGCACCACAGCTCTTTCTGTAGCACAGTGTTGTACTAAGAAAGGTAGCTGCCTTGCAGTGGGACGTAGCTAATAGTGTGCTGAATTTGATGTGCTCCGCTGGGCAGTCACTTGGGCTGAACTCATGGGAAATTCAAAGGTAGGGCTGGGTTTTGAATTTCCCAAAGCCATATGGGAGCTTTTCTCCATTAAGGATGGCAAAAAGAAATAACCCTCTAAAGTAGACCCTCACATCCTTTCCGTGGACACTAGAATAGGGAATCTCTTTTTTTTTTTTTTTTTCATTTAAAAACAGGAGCAGATGGTGCTGCCCACAACTCTTTCCAATCCCCTTTATTCATTAGCCTTTTTATTAGTGAACTTGCACAGGACATGGAGACTTAAATGAGCTTCTCTCCCTCTTATTCCATCTCGATGGAATTCAAACTTACATTTTGCATCTTCTCCCAGGAGAGTCCCTCACCCACCAGGTTTAAAGATAATCTGGATAAAGGGCAGAAACCATCCCTGGCTGGCATAAAACTGTGCCAGTATGCAGAACAAAATGATAAATATTTACAGAAACAACATACAAAACTCTCTAGTGATTAAAGCACACAGTTCCATGTTGTTGASTAACACAAGTGATTCTATATTTCAAGCCAGGGAGTTTTATTTAGCCCTGTGAATTGTAAAAACTATTTGTGTGTGTGTGTGTAGAGGACACACTTCAACAAGAAGCATAAAGAGCATTTCCACCCAACAGCAGCCGCTGTTCTGATTATTTTAGCACTAGCTAATATGTTGTAATGGGTTCAGACAGAAGGAGGAATGGAGCTTCTCTATCATTTCTCCTCTTGTAATGCTTGGCTATGACATACAATAGGAGGTGAAAATGGCAGTCTCATCTATCTTTCAGCAGATGCCAATCKAATAAGTGCTCAAGGGAATCTTAGGACATATAAGCAGAAAAGAACATCTTAATTTCTGGATCCTGATCAGTACTGGGTCTGAGATGGGCCAAAAGACTACAGAAGATCTAAGCATGCCCATTARCAGAGCCTTAGGCAACCAATATACTTTAAGGTAAAACTAGGATACTTAAAAATTTTAAATGCTTCAAGGGTTCAGTGATGTCTTAGTAGATGAATTTCRTATTCAAAGTTTTGCATGTGCCCAGAATATGGACACTGAAGTCCTTTATGCGTTTATGATACTCTTTTTTGTTTCTTTTTTGAATTTACATGTGTTTTCTGTCTTACCAAACATCTGACTTCAAATATTGGCAACACTAGTGTGAAAATACTCTGGCTTCATTTTGAGTCAGTGACCCTTTGACTACCACTCAGTAATATTAGAAGTCAGAGTGCAGTTACTGAGAGAGACACTTCTGAGTTCCTTTTTAAAAAAGAAAGAGAGAGTAACATTGAAAAGGATGAGGCAGATTGAGGCCAAGGTACTTTTATTAAACGGAGCTGTTCAGTGACTGCTTGCACGCTCCATGTCTTCTGCCAACTCTATTAGCTACTTGCTCTGAGGAGTAATACATTCAACAAAAAATAAAAAAAATCCTTGTCCAAACATCCTGCAAATGCCCATTTGAATATATTTCTACACAAATTCTATATGTTGACAAGCTTGTATTTGAGCAAAAACAGCATCTCCTAATCCTGTATTTGATTTTCTCTGTTATGGACTAAATCCAATTGCCTAGATGGGAATAAACCTTAGTAAAAGATGATATTTGTCTTTGTTAATCATGCAGAACACCCACAGCTCAAAAAAATGCCAGCCTTGGATAATGCAGCCTCAATATCYATCCTAGCAAATAAATTCTAGATGAAATGGGCCCCATGTTAATAGGCAATCTGAYCATTTCCTCATACAGGAAAACCTACAGCAAAACTTTATAGAGTGYGTTCTTTTTCTTCMTGATTTTTTTGCAGAGATTTTTCACCTAACTTTTCATTTTCAGAAGGTGGAGGAGTGTCCTTATTCCCCCACAAGCSTACATCATTTAGAARATACTCATAGCTCACTGGCGAGCCTTGTGGCTTTCCCATTTTCCTCACAAAGATGACCTAGATATTTCTCTGTGGTATCTGGGCCTCATTACAGCTGACCGTGCTACTGGACAGTCATTATGCTGCAGCTGTCCTGGTGTGAGTTGTGCCCTACACTCCTGAGGTTTTGCCTTTACTGGAAAATTAACCTGCTAGAACAGGRCTTTGAGGGACTATGTTAATAAATGCACTCCTAGCACACCTTATCCTTCTCTATGCTGACTGCAAGATCATCTTTAGCATCAATCTTAGTTAATATGACTCTTCAGTTTTGTCAGGCCCTGGTCTTCTTTGCCCAAAGAAAGCAGTATCTTAGAGGAGTAATGTTTTCACAGAGAGGAAAATGGACAGGAAAACAAGTACATCTCTGTACTGCTTTTTCTATCTGGAGACCACAGATGTTTATTTATCTGCCTATCCTCCCACTTGGTGCAGAATGGAAGATCCCTGCATGGAAGATGACTCAGTTGGTGTCTAAGCTCTGAAATAAAAATGTCCAGTTCTGTGTATTCCCACTGCTGGGTCTGGAGGTTCACCACAGGCCGGCAGTTGAAAGTACGTTCCAGATTTTGGTAGAACTGGCTTTCACTGCCTACTTTCTCTTTCGAAATCATCTCTTCCCTCTTGGTGAAATAAATTTTTCACATGGCTTACAAAGAGATGATAAATTGAGGATTCAGTTTTTCATTTAGTCCAGTTAATAAGCTAATTAACAATATTGACTCACACATTTACCATGAACACATAAGTACCTTTTTTTCTCCTACTCTACTGCTTTCCATCTACACTATGATCTTTTACCTTTTTAAATTCAAATTCAGTTTGGTTTAGAACATATTTTTGTCCATCAGTCTATGTTTCCCAGTCCATATTCTCTTTAAACCAGGGTTATCTCTGTCCCTGAGTTATTCCTCTCTGAGGAGTGGGCCATCATCATTTGTGTGGACCCATATAACTGAAGTAGAATCAGCTAAATTGAAAATATGTTATCAGATTAATTTACTTCTAAAATCTGTTAGTGTTTACCTGTTGTTAAAAATCAACTGTACTTTATCCAAACCCATTTTCCTTTATTTAGAAGATTTCTTTAAAGACAAAAGACTTGCTATAGTTTGTGACAACTTCCACAGTTGTGTTAGGCAGGTCAAAAAAAAAATTTAAGCAGAAAAATGCTCAAACACCAAGGCACAAGCTGCTTGATTAACTGCAAAATTTCAGCTCAGTAATCCTTTTGCATTTTCCTGGAAAACATTTTGGTAATGATGCCTTGTAGGATTGGGATACTAATTAAATGAGTCAATAGTTTAATCTACTGTACCAGTTCTTATGTCCTAGTCATAAATGCCATCTAAGAATCTTAAACAAACAGACCTCTCTTCAAATATTATATCCAAATTATCTGTTTTTGTCACCGATGATATCCAGTGACCATTGAGGCAAAGACAGATAATAGTAGGAAAGAAGTAGGACTTCATTTTACATCTCTGACTAGGCATTCCTTATTACTTTTATTGTGGGATTCAGTATTGTGTTGTGCGTATTCAGTTCCTATCACAGAATACTTTTTCCGTGGAAGAAGAAAAATAGGAAAGGCTGAATACTGACTAAAAAAAAAAAAATGTTTCATAGAGTCTTATAGGATTTTGGCGGGATTCAAAAAAGTTCTTGCAAATAAATCGCTAATGAGCTGAGTATACGTGAAGGACTAAATCTGACCTTCTTGAATAATTACAGAGCGAACTTGGTATTTTGTGGGTATGTTATTGAATGACTGTTTATACTATTTTACTAGATCTAATTTGTAGCATTTTTTCATGTTCCAGGCAGCCAAGTTACTTTTCCCTCCTAAACATAGCTCTAAGATAACCTTTCTCTTATAATCGCCTGTCAGAAGAATGTTGTGAAAGCGTGATGAAGAATGAGGTACTGAAGTACATTTTATGGAACTATATGCAGCACTCACTGTTATATTTTTACTTTAAAGTACAGTTCTAAAGGTTCTTTTTAAGAGAATGGAATGCTCAGAAGAGGTGCCGTGTTGACTTTTTGAAAAAAAAGTTATCTCCTTTTGCTCATACAACTAACAGCATCCAAGCAATAAATGTACAGTCTTTCAGAAACTGTCCAACCAATGCATCTCAGCTGTGGTATAAGGAACTACCTCTCTGTTTAAAGAAAAAAAAAAGTCATTAATATCCCACGGTTACCAGGAACCTAATGTAAAATCCAGTTGGATTAACTAGAATACTTYCAATAATTTCTGGAAATTGCTAGAATGGAGTAACATGTTAATTGTGGTTTCAACCAACACAATGCTTTGCAAAATTTACGTATTTTGTTTTGCAGTCTTTAACATTTGGGTTTCTTTTTGCTGTTTCATTTCCAACTCTTGTCCCAAATCAGGCTTCATTCACAGTTTCATTAGGGTAGCTATTTTTCACAGTGAAAAATGCCTAAATGGAAATTGCAATGTTTTTGATGGTAAACCCATCCTGTCTTAGAAAAGGAGTCTATTTTTGCTTGACACCTGTTCCATTTCTCTGGGAAAACGACCAATTTTTGAATTTTTAATGAAATCTGAAGAACCTTGCGTTTCAAGCTCATTTTGTTTTGTTAGAATATTTCTGTCACACACCTTCTTGGAGCTGGACCAAGACAGAGAATGTATTTCACATATACTGATAAGTTATCGGAGTGAAATTCTGGCTGAGCTAGCATCAGTAGTTTTTATTCATTTCAGTGAGACAAAAACTTCTTTGAGCAGGCAAAAACTTCTTTGATCATGGCTTTCCATGATCACACTGCCAGATAAATGATTTACTAGYGTGTTCATAGATAGAGGATGTCTCAAACACGTTTGTATGAAGATAATTCTCTATGAATATTTGTTTTAAGTCCTGTCCTAGCTGCTTCAATTGTATTTTACTTTTTGGCACTTCAGAGTTATCCAGAACAAAAGTCAAGAAAGAAATCTAGGAACAGAACTATGAAACTTCTGTGGTGACTCTATTGTTTCTACTTTCAGAGCAGACTTCAAGAAGTCCACAGGCTTTACAGACATCCTCTGTCCTCCTGTGGGTTTCAGTCCATGAGTTTGGTGATCAGCTGTTTGTGGAAATGTTGGATGTAAGGTAAGAGGGATAATACAAATAGAAGTCCAGAAAATGTTGCGATAGTAGAAAAGATATGGATGCTTCAGGTAGAATTTTGGCAGAGGAGGGTGTGGGTATAGTCCAATTATTTAGAAATAGAGAGGTTCCTCTGAAGCCAGTGACAGCAGTCAAAGGCTGTTCTTTTGGTTGGAAATCTTTTACCCTCTTTCTCTACCGCTTTCTGAGCTGTCTTGCGTTGTGATGACTTCCTCATGACTGTTCTGCTTTTAATGCCATCTTGTGCAAATTTCAGTTCATAACACTTTCTTTTACAGAAAACTTAAACATATGCGGATTTTTACTGAAACTTAGCTATATTGTACATTGCCTTGGACAATATGCTCCTTGTTAGTTATCTCCCTGTGATAGACGGCCTAGGTGTTCTTTCCTCTTAGCTTGAAAGAAAAGCACTTAATACATTAATCATCTCTATCCAGGAATGTATTTATTTTTTTAAAAAACAGTACATAACAGATTTTTTCTTGTAATGGTATAGAATGGACACAGAACTTGTGAAAAGCACGTTGTTGTACTTTGTAGACTTAGACTGTAGGGAAATTTGTAGTATAGACAACAAATTATGAACAGCAAATAATTTGCAAGCATTCCATAGGCTGAAATGATAAATAAAACATGGGTTTGTACATGATTAAATCATGACTCATATACTGTGAATAATGATTTATGGAGAGTACAAAACCAGAGAAATTTGATAATATCAATTGATTGTTGTAGATGATTCAGTTCAGACCCTCATGATCTGGACAGGATTTAAATTGGTGAGTAGTATTCTAAGTGTTGGAAATCTATGGCCAATACCTCCAGAGCGTTTAGTCCTCTTCCTATAAGAGTTCTTAATTTATTGTGTTCATTTCAAGACTGGTTTATGTGGTTGCTACCAGGATTTGCAGAATGCTCATGATGACATTTAGGTTTATTTTGAATAAGAATGCTACCTTAGCCCTTAAAGGCAGCATACCCTTATTTATTTTTATGTAATACAATTTTTATGGTTAATCTTTATCTTTATTAGTATTTGTAACTTTCCCGCAGACAGTTCTGAGCATGTAATTAGATTGTGTTGCCTGCTGTTTCTTGTTCCAACTGACAATTAGAAGTCATGCTGAATTCAAAATATTTCCAGCTCAAGGAAAAATTTTCATTCACAGAGTAATATGTGTTTGAATCTTTGTCCTAACTTTTTAATGCTTCCATTAGATGCCTTTAGGCAAACCAAAAGTGATAATAAATAGGAAGAAGGAGAAAACAATCAAAACCCTACTGAAGTAGCTGCAGAAAAGCAATCAAAAACATTTGCCAGTGCTCTGGACTATTAGACGTTTGTTACAAAGTCACTGCACAGCATAACTGTGAAGCAATAAGATCACTTCCATGCAAAACTGAATTGCTTCATAAGGCTCCATTTATAATCTGCACGTTTATATAAAGGCCAGATATTCTCCAAAGAAATTAAATTTACCTGGGTCCCAGTCTCTGGTGTGACTTCAGAAAATGAAGTGTATGATTCATAAGTGCTACAAGATACAGAAAATAAGCCATGATCTGGCCTAGCTAAAAGTGCTAAGAAAAGCTGACAGTACTGTAATAGGAATAGGAAGTCCCACATACTGGCAAAGTAGTTTGGCTGGCCCAAAAAGACAATAATCTAGAAACCAATGTGCAAGAGGGCTGGGGACCCTGACATTTAACTGTGGTACCAGCTTGGTTTAGATCAGATTGCAAGAATATGTGGCCCTAAGAAAGACTGAGAAACAGACTGTGTGGTGTGAGAAACAGCAGAAAACTCATATTGAACCTGAGGAAGCAGTTGGGGAGAGCATGAGGCTCATGGTTGCCTCTGGATGCTGAGGCAGCCTGCGTTTGGACAGGAATATCATTGTTTCTCCGGTTGAGAGTAATCAAATAATTTTGTGACAGAAATAGTGTGGGAAGAAGCAATATGGAGTAGGGAACCACAGTGCACAGTGATCGCAGAGAGGCCAAGAGGGGTGCCAGAGGTGGAGGGATAAATTAGGGTTCCCAATATGCAATGTGGATGGTAATGAGTGGAAAGTCCTCAAATCCATTAATGAGCCCCTGGCTGGAGTGGTCGGAGCAAAGGTGAGGAGGCTTTTAAGGATTTTAAGACTTCTGTCTCTGCAAGCAAAAGCCTTCCTTGGAGGGCCAGGAAATCGTGTAAGATTGCTTTTGTTAGTGAAAGAGGATCATGGTTGGTCACTTAGAAATATCAGAAAGCTTTGCCAGTAGGTATTGAGGGATGTCAGAGGGGTTTATGGTTGTTGAGTGTCTTGAGGGACAGATCCCTACATGCATGATACAGTCCTTGTGGCTTTTGTGTCCACTCTTGGTTTTGTGTGTGGAGGAAGACTGACAGTGAATTAGTGCTGATGCTTTGCAAAACCTGGAATGCAGTGCACTGTAAACCCTAGTAGTGTTGCACATTTCTTAYCCTGTCTAGTTATATATGTCTATATACTATTTCATGTTTGGCTGTTCCAGGGCGATGTCTCACACTGGCAGAGAAGTTGAGAACTGGAGTCTGTGGTCTCCRCTCCTCTTTGCTCTGTCTGATATCAGTACCTCTCTTAAAAGTATCAGAAAGTTATATTTAGAATATTTTCACATTGTACAAGGATATGTGACTTTATACCTGTGTATGTGACTTTTCTCTCTCATTCTTTCTCCCTTTTGTTATCAGACTATCTCACTTGATTGCATCACTTAGTGTTTTAAGAGAACTATTTATAACCTTCAAAAATAATATGTGAAATTGCCTTTAAGAGATTTCKTAGTACACAGGCAGGTAGATGGCTGTATGTGTATGAAAGGAGAATAATAGGGTTTTACTTGTTTTACTAAATGACTAGAAGTGTTTTCCAYAAAATCAAGTCACTTTTATTCCACACACAAGTCACAAAGTCTTGTTAGTTTTATTTAAGTGTGCTCTGCTAATTCTGTCCTCAGTGTGCTGGGCTGTGGTTGTGGCAGCATTTGATTACTTCACAATACCAAAAAAAGTATTGTAACAGCACCAAACAGAGAAGGACTGTGAAATCAGGAGGTTGGTGGGATTTCACATCACCCTGCTAAGATGATTGGTGCTGTAGAAACTTGGAGAAAGTGCCATGTCTCAGAGCAGCTAAAGGCTAAAGAGAATAAGCTTAGGGAAGGGGAAGGTAATTGATTTGCAGTGGCCTGCAAAGGTTGCATGAGGGGAARCACAGGAGAGGAATGGTCTAGGAAATAGGTGAGGCAGATCTTCGCCAAAAGGGGGTCTTTATATGATAAAAGATAGAAGCAGCTAGAGAGGGATGCAGGAGAAGGATAAGCAGAGTGAGACTCTGGCGAGGATGAAAGAGAAGCACTGAAGGAATGGGGGGAGGGAGGGGAGCAAACGGATGATAGTGATGGCAGAGCAGATGGAGGCAAAGTGAAAAAAGTCTCATGGAACTGTTGCAGCTCCGGCAGCTGCTTCTGCCAGCTTTGATATCTACCTGCCTCTTCCCAACAGCCTCTTCCCTTCACTGCTGCCTGCTTACTCACAGCTTGCAATTGCCACTGTGCACCTGCATCTGGWAAGTCTCTGCTAAGCTTAGTGGAGATACTGGGAAAGAGAGAGCCTCAACTGCATTCACATCTTTCCTCACGTCTACCATTCCCGTTTCAGGGCACTGCTCTATATCAGCCTGYGGGTGTGCCTGGTGGCTCAGGCTCTGGCTGCTGGCCTACAGCAGTCCGGGCATCACTGCAGCTTTACCTTCCCAGAAACAAAGCCCTCCCATGCAACTATGGGGTCCTCTTATTCTGCTAGGTCTCCTGCTGTCTTGGAGCTCTGCCTGAGTGGAACTGGGTCATTTGTAGGTTCCCCTGAAGGTGGAGGCACTCATGCTCAGAGCTTTCCCCAGCAGTGCCAGGAGAGCTGTGCAAGAATAATTTTTCTCATTTTCTGGAATCTCAACTCTGAAACAAGTTCTTAACAAACATGAGCATAGCAAAAGCCCTAAGGAGGCTCTGATAGAAACTAAGGCCAGAGAAAATGAAGATAGCTGGGCAGTGTTACTGCGGTGCTATTGTTTTCTGGGTTCTAGTTTAATTTATTCTTTTGTATGTCCTGAACATTTGTAAATTTGATTTAAACTCACTGTAAGGCAGGCTATAGTGGAAGTACAGACCTAAGACAGGGAGGAGGATGTGAGTTACTCATTCCTTCCCTTGGTAAAATCTGCCCAGGCAGATATGCTCATGTTAAAATAGAATACAGGGTTAATATTGTCCTATATGCTTAACACATGGAGGGACTACTAAAAAATTCATTGATTTTGAATGCTTCTGTCTTTTAACAGATTTTGGAGGGAAATCCTGTCATAACAGAGTCTGATTGTTCCCATTGTCCACTGCAATTTTATATTGTAAGAATGAATGAAATCAGGTTTCTGCAGTCCTTCGAGTTGCAAAACCCCTCTCCCAACTTTGTTGTTGAAAGTGATCAAAAATGACGCATGCTGCTTTTTTTTTTCTTTTTCCTTTTTTTTTTTACTGAATCTGTATGCTTGCACAAAAGAATCTGAAACAGGAGGGCTAAAAGACTCCCCAAAGTTATTTGACTCATCTTAAAAATCTACTGTTATTAAAGCTATGTTTATTTAAATCATGTGATAATCAGCATTTTCACTGCTGACTGCTCTGAAATATTAATCTGGAGTAAAAAAAAATTCTATAGCTATTAAGTTTGTTTGCAAAGGGGGACTGGAGGCAAAGGTAAAATTTCAAAACAGCCCAAGCATAGCTCATGGTCTAGGTTATTTTGTTATCTTCTCTCTGCACACTGGCTTTATCATGGAACTTGGGGCTATTAGATCTGAGTGACTGTAGATCCCCAGCCCTGTTTGTTGCCCTGAGCCCTGACAATTCTTGTCCCATCTCAGTGATCTGTTGGCATGGAGGTCACCTCTGTTGCATAGAGGAAGTTGAATAAACTCCACAGTGATGTTTTCAAATTTCCATTTCTATCTTAACACTAGAAAGGTCTACACTGTGCATATCCAGTTCACCCCTCATACTTTTGTCCTCGTGGGCTGATGCATTTAGAAGATACAAGGAAAGCTCTTCAGAAAGATGTTCCCTGAGCACATATGTGCCCACAAATGCTCCCCCAAAAACCATATATGTCATATATCTATGTAAGCTGTACTTAGAATCAGAGAGCAGGGGCGTTCTGGCACAGTATTGTTTCATTTGGCTGAAGCACCTTACTAGAAGACATCTCTTTGGGGGGCTGATTCTAGTTGTGGGTGAGCTAAGTCACCCTCTGAAGAGGAGCGTTAGTCTCCATCTATTATAGGAGGAATCCAGCATAAGTGAGCCCCTAAATTTGGAATGATAGTATGAATCTAAGCATTTTTCTTCCTCAAAATAGAGGCATAAGCACTAATGAAGCAGGTGTAGTATGATTTGTTTGGGTTTTTTGTGAAGTTACTTCTGATGATATGCACTCCTCCTTGTTGCTTACATGGTATTATGGATATTTGAGCAAAGTTAAAGAGAACAGAGCTATATAAACAGAACTGAAGTAGAATGGGAAATATCAGATCTGCAATTCTGTCCATTCAGGGGGAAATCCTGAAAAAATTTTGCTTTAATTTTTTTTTCCTCTTTTTTATTCTGCCAGTTACAAGTGTGTGAGTTTCACTGGGTTGGTTTAGTTTTGTTTTATGCAACAGAATTATGCCAACATATTTCCAAGCCACCTTTCCTTTTCTAAACAAAACAAAAAAATATTTTTATAGTATTATTACAAATATTAATCAACTTCTACACTTTCAGTCATGAACCTGTAAATATTTTCTCAGAAAGCTTTTCCCCATTTATTTCCAGCTTTTTCCAGAGAAGGAAATAGAATGCAAATCTTTAACTGAGATAATTGCAAACCATGTTAAAGGCATATGGTACTGATGCTCCCATTAGCCTCAGGATGCTCTTTCTCCATTTTATTATAGGCATGGTTAGCATATCCATCTATACACCAGTGTTTTATGTAATTTATCACAAGTTTATCCAATTTGTAGTGTCTGCCTAAAAATATTGGCCTGTTGTTATGCCTATGAGAATGTGAAGCTGTTAAGGTACAGGATTAAAACTCTGTCTTGACACAAGCACATTAATTTTGATTCTCTTTAGATTCTTGGAAACCTTCAGCAACCATTTTGGATGAGGGAAAGGGACATGTGCTCGTGATAGGCTAACTTAAACTACCACACTTTATTAACAAGAACAAAAACAAAATCCCAGAAGATTTCAGACAAAATAAAGCACAAAGAGAGTACAGAGTCTCTGAAATAAACAGGGAAATTTTTCTTGAGTTGGTGCATAGTCAAAAGGGCACAGGCTCAACCTGGCTACAGCAGTATGTCTTCTCGCAGAGAGATCTAATTCTTATTTGTTCTGCCTGAGAAATATCTCATCTTATTTAAAGAGAGCTGAAGATAAGAGAATGCAAAATAGAGGTTCTTCCTCTTGGGCAGAATCAAGCTGAGCAAAGGGAGAAAAGTACCCAGCTGTCTGCAACTGTCATGAGTCAGAGCTTGTAATCATTTTATAGAAGCATGAGCCATTCACAGTGATACACAAATGCCCCTTTAAGATTATTCTGTTGCGGCATGACCTCTGGGTGACCTGGCTGAAATGATCAACCCATTGAATTTCTGGCAAAATGCGGTTATTTTCCCACAGATGTGAGCAAATTAACTAGATATGCACTGAGCTTGGGCAGCCATCAACTCACTGGGAAAATGTCTGCAAAATAAAAAAGTCAGCCTTGGAGAGTAGGGGGAAAATAAGAAAATGAAAAGCATGATAGAGATCTGAAAGGCTATTACTGAGTTATACTTCAATCACAATATTTCTACATTATTTGACAGGGTTTACAACCATTTTAGTAAACAACAACTGATGCTTAAATCCAAGACGCATTCCAAGTACATCTCAGTTGAGTGATGTCATGTGAATGAGCCTTTTAAACATCAGAAAAATCGTGCAAAAGACAATGAATTCCTGTTGCTTTGAGCATAGATGAGACAACACTTAAGCTGCCTTTCACCTTGAGGTAGATTTCAGCAGAGGCCTATTGGACCGGGTGCAAGTTTGCTGAGAACCTCTCCTCTCTGGAAAGGACTCTGGTAACCATTTGGTGACTCTGATTTTGCATTGTATGATTTGGAATGATCCAAATCTCCCTGTCCAAACTGAAGTGAGGCCACTTGGCCTGGAAATCTCTTGAGTAAGTTTTCCTGTGTCTTTGAAGTATTACAACCTAATCCCTATCTATGAGCTATTCATCTGATTTCGTTTTTGAAGCACAACACTTAACTCAAAGGAGAAAAAGCAGCCACCTCCCTTCTTCCATCCATCCCAGAACTACCTTTAAGCACAAGAAAAACAAATGCTCCTTTGAGATTAATTTCAGCAGTTTATGAATTGATTCCCTCCTGTGATGGCACAGGGCAGGGGAAGAAGGCACAGGCTGCAGGACAACAGCGCTCACGGGAGGGTGATGTAAGAGAAGTGCCCAACCTCCTCTTGGGATACAAGGCAAGGAGGAAAACTTCTACTTTTGTGGACTGTCCGCATTATCTAACAATATGTGATCTGGTCCACATAAATGAATACCTACTAAGAACTGCTYGGTCCATATGGTGTTACAACTTGAGAGACAGAGCCAGAGGCTGAGTAACTGTAACCACCCAAGAATAATCCCTAAAGACTATTATGTGTAAAATGCCTTGTTAGTGTTATGCAATCAAAATCATAACAGCAAAAAGCTGGAGTCAAAGTATACATTTGGCTGAGCACAAGGAGTGCAGCAGCCTGCTGGAAGTTTCATTTGCATCTGAATTAGTATAGTGTATTCCTGAGTCAGGAAAAAAAAGCCAGAAGAGCCACATAAGCCAAAAGCTTATGTGTTTAAGAAGGAATTGTGTTAAGATCTTGGATAACCCCAATGTAACTTTAAACACATAAGGAAATAGGGACTTCTATAATGAAATGTATCTTTCAAGTTACATGATAATATTAGTATATTTCTATCTTTCACATCAATATCAGAACTTCAAATGCATCTTGAAGAAAACAGTTGTTGGGTCCAGATTTAAAATCAAAATCTGGTTGAGATCTATGCCCCCCAAAATTCATGCATTCAATAAAGGCACGAACATATTTTTTGTCATGCTCTGTTACTCACCATATTTTGTATTCTATCCAGCACGGAATACTTGTTGAAACTATTCATAAATATATATGTTCATTGGATTTTAAAACAAACAAATTTGAGATGTGAGTTTTAAAAGCTTATTTGAAGATGGTAGAAAGTGTTTGCTTGAAGAATGATTTATTTGGCTAACTAAGCAAGCATTCATTACTGATAGTTGTGGCAAGTGTGCCATGTAATTAAGATTGTAAAATGATTTCCATTTAAACTCCAATCCTGTGCCAGGATATGCCAGCTCAGGTTCCTGCATTTCTGGAGAGTTCAGTTGATTTCAACATGGCTCTAAACAGGGATGTATGGGAAGTACTTGGCATAAGTGRGAACCCACATGTACTCTAAAGCAATAGTACTGCATGGAAATGTGTGGCAAATTAAAAACACACAAACAYGTACATGCATGCATGCACAGCCACAGGCACAGCACGGGGGAAATGGACAACTGTCATACTTTAAGGCAAAGCCAACTTGACAGTCAGCCTTCCCAAAACATTTTATTTTGTTTCCCATGACCACTTATGCAATGAAGTGCAAATAACTGCCTGTCTTGTTGAGAAGAAAATAGCACACTTAAGTATTTTCATGTGAGTAAGGAGRCAAACTAAACCCCTGAAGCTCATGGCCTTGAAGACTGGAGAAGTGAGATCAGTACACTGAGGCACTGGGGATGGTGGGTGGTGAAAAATTAAAATAATGTAGATAACAGTATAATTACAGAGAGAGTGAAAGGGAGAAGAGTGAGTTAACGTGAATGACCCTAGTGAAGGGGTATGATGAAGCAAAGTGATAACATAATCAGACTTTGGCTAAGAAACTTGAGTTACTGAAGTTGAACTAGGCTCCATGACTGCAGCCTTCATAGGCGGATCAGTGGATATATGTGTAAAAGATACTGATTTGAGTGAAATCCACTATCCTTTGTATTTTTTCATAACGCATAGCCTCACAGGGGGCAACCTCAGTCCTTGGGCATGGAAAGATAATAAAATCCAAGCAGCWGGCTAAAATATAATGCTGTCTGTGGTGGAAAAGGTATAAAAGTCCCTGGACCTGGCTGCCTTCTGTCACTTGTTTTGCCTTATGGGCGGATGGGTTTTTATTTTCCTTTCTCGTTGACATTTTCTAGCACACCAAASTTATGAGGCAGCTATCCCCTTATTTCTCAATTGTTTGCTAGAAAGAATTAARCTTTTCCAAAGATGCAGAGGAACCCAAGGATGATTCTGACAAGAAGCCTGAATTTTCTGTTTTCAGGCTCATTTGGGAGGAACTTGTCAGTGGAAACTGTTCCCTCTCAGTTTTCTTCCTTTTCTAACTTAGAACAGATCTGTTTCCTTGATKATYGTTGGCTCTAAAGCTAGTAGAAGTAGGCTAGTTATTATCATCTCACAGAAGACCCTTAAATAAGGAAATGCTATTACAACTAATTGTAGTCATTCAAGTGATGGAAGTCGTGCCAGTGCCAGTGACCTTCAGGTATGACCAGAAAATGAAACAGAACTCTGCAGGCACATTCATTCCTTGGTTGAAAGAAGCGTTCAAGCTAGTTGTTAACCGATGCCAGTAAATGAATGGAGAAGGCTGGAGTTAAATTGTGAAAAACAGGATGTTGAAAGCTCAGCGTTAAACTTTAATGTTTCTCTGCTTTGTTTTATATTTTGTTCTGTGGAAGCTACTTTTCTCAAAGAAACCCCCCACCTCCTTAGTTCCACTAACAGCATTTGAAACTGCTAAAAGGTATGTATCTTTAAGTACCAAAACATTAACTAGTCATGCATTTTGGGAAAGTGGCTTATGTAACTAAAGTGATTGCATTAGCTGGAACCTGGAAGAGCCGACCTAGGGAACTGTTTCTCCCAAAACTCCTGAGGCAGGGAGTAATAATACCACCACTTGTATTGCCATGTGTTCTGTGCAGTTTAGGCTGTGATTTTTCAGAGCTCTTGTCACTGGAAGCTGTTCCCTCTCAGTTTTCTTCCTTTTCTAACTTAGAACAGATCTGTTTCCTTGATGATCATTGGCTCTAAAGCTAGTGGAAGTAGGCTGATTATTATCATTTCACACTTCCTTTGAAATAATTACAGACCTACAGAACATCTTAGAAAGTTTAGATTTGTCTTTGGCTTCCTTGTGATACAAAGGAGTCTTTTGTCAATCATTTAGACTCCACTGTAGTAGTGTTTACATAATTTCAGATATGGATTCAGAATGAGATTACTGACTCCCCTTAACCTTCACAATTTAGATCTGGAGAACTGATTTGCATCCACCTCTCAAAAACATCTCTTCGTAACACCCACCAGCTAACCTGTTTGCAGGAGCATGATTGTAATTTTCAGGACTCCGATTTATAATCCAAAGCCAGTTGCATATTTTTATACAAAATATTTTGTATATTATACCTGACTATTAAGAGAAAAACATTAACTCTGATTTACTTCTGCAAAATGCATTTTGAACTATTTTACATCATCATTTACAATACTACCCTAATAATTGCGATACAGACCCCTGACACACTGTAGAGTTTAAAAGACACACCATAGGGACATACCATAAGTTTAAAGGAAATGCTCAGACTTTATCAGATACCAAGATGGTGAAACTTCAGAAACTTTTACTTATACTTGATTCCAGGTGTAAAGTTTAAAGATTAAGTAAACTGTCCCATTAGTTTAGTTTAGAAATAAGTTGATGCTTTTTGGGTGTTATTTTCCCCTTAGCCATCAAGTGTATTGAACTTGACGCAGGGAAAGCATGACACTACAATTTACTTGGTGTTTGTAGGTTTGAGAAAATGGAAAAGGCCTATTAGATCACCAAATCTGCTGTTCTGAGGAGATAAGGCAAGAAGCTACCTTTTCCCACTGTCACATCCAGTTGATCATGAAAGCCTCAGTTGATCGAACTTCCATCACATCCTGCAGCTCGAGACATCTCACTGGGAGAAAAATTAAAYGCATCTCACAAGGCGCTCAAAGTGTAGAGTCTCTGTCTTACAGCTATTCAGTTACAACAGATTTGCAGGATAGACAGGAAATGTGTGTGAGGGAAGAAGGATTTTATGACCTGGCCAAAGTCACCACAGAACCATGGTTTCTTTTATAAGGGCCCTCCACCCTGAGTTGGCATCTGACCCTAACAGAAATGCAGCTGCAACAGTGGGGGTTGCCAGCCAGAGGGCAACTGTCAACTCTGAAGTGAAACCAGGTGGCAAGTAGCCTACTAGAAGGTTTAGAAGCTGCTGCCACAAACGATAGAGCTCTGATCACTGTGTTTTTTAACAGCAGTTAAGAGAAAAGTAATGTTATAACAACATTGTTTAACACGTTAGGAGAAGGAGGGTGAGTAATATCAGATTAATAAGATAACAGGCAAAACGGTAATATTGTTATCGATGATTGCTGATTTACAAAAGGCATAACACTGATGATAAAACTTCTAGAAAATATAGTAATGGAACAGTTTTGGAACAGAAGCTATAGACGTCAGAAAGGAGTGACATTTTGTGCTGCTTTTTTTATTTTCAAGCTTTTGTGATGCAATATGAAATGCCTGGTACAAGTTTGCTTTCCTTTAGTACTTGGAGGGATGGATGTGGATAAGAACAGGAGGAACATTTTGGATTAGCAAACAGCACTGGGAAAAAAAATCAGAGTGGTGTCATGACTTTATTTTGGATAACTGACAGTCTGTGGTGTGGTGTCATTCTGTATGGAGGGAGCATCTCAGCAAGAGCTCCACCTCCTCTCTCTAAACYTGGTAGTTAAGCCAATTAAAAGTGCACAAAATCAGCAGCAATGTGCTTCTAATGTACATCTTTAAATTGAATTATTATCCTTCAAGCACACTGGAGCGGCATGTACTGTATTAATCAGGCACCAAGTAGCCGTGCACAACTTTGCTTCCTTTCTCGTTCATGACATTTGCAAAGAGAAAKGAAAAGGTTTCTCCTTGGGCAACTTAATCAAAGAAACTTTCAGATGCCGTAGGATGCATCCACTAATTTCATTAGTACATTCGTAGTGTGTTTTTAAGTGTGGTGTCTGGGAGTTTGGAGTGCTCAGAAATTATCAGCATAATGCAAGCAGTATCAGAGAAGAGCAAACCCTACACTCACGCCCACATAGGTACACAKTGCGGATGAACAGAGAGGCAGCTGCTGCTTTCCAGAAAGGATAAATACAATTACAAGTGCTATAAAATTTGGAGCCAGTGGTCATAGTGGGTAGATGAGCTCAGTTTTGAGAAAAATAATTTAAGGCAGGTTTTTTCTGCATCTGCCAGCTTGCAGAGCTGGTGTTTTTCATTTGCAGTAAGCCAGTGTGCCACAGAATGGTGAGAAAATGAAGCAAGGGAAAGTGAGCTGAGATTTGTGAAATGGACAAATACTAAAATTAGTAAAGGCAAAGGCTTCAGCGTTATCCTCTGAAATGTTATGTATATAGGCAAGTATTAAGCCTGCAGCAAATCTGCTCCTGGGATGTGTAGCATGCTGCCAGACTCAGAAAATGAGAAAATCAATCTAGTATCAGTTGTTGCCTGGTTCTACTCCCTTTATGGGTTGGTATTCATGTATGAAAATACAGATCCTGAGGTTGTAGTGAATAAGCATTAATTCATTGCTTTCTGTGTGTTTACACCAGTTCACTCCAAGTGAGAGATCGGTCTTCACCTCGTGAGGGTAGCAACATGAGTGATTTGTCCTTATTTCTCTTTCATGAGAAATATATTGTAACTGATGAAGAAACTAAGTCATTTGAAAACACAAATAAGATAGGTCTGCCTCCAGAGCTTACTCACTGCAACCACTGTTGTTACTTCTGCTGCCTCCTGCTCAGTGGGAAAATATGTGCAAGTTCCCTTGTGTAGATAAAGCCCAGGTGAATTCAGATTAGTAACATCCCTTATAGTCTAGTTATATTTTGTTTGTTGAAAGAGAAAGAAAAGAACATTCACCTCATAATAGAAGGTTTTGGTTTTACCATATATGTTGGGATTGGTTTCTTGCTTTGAGGGGTGATTTTTTTTGTTTGTTTGTTTTTTTGTTTTKTTGTTTCAGTCAGTTCTTACTAGTCCAAGGCCAATTAAAGCAAAAAGCAAACTGTGAATGACCTTATTCTGCAGCTGATGACAGAAACAGCCAGGCAAGGTTCCCAGTGCCTCAGAAGCAAGAACAAATTTATCTGGGATCCTACAGACACTGCTCTGCTTTGACAGAAATTTGCATCACTGCTGTTGTTTCAAAAAAAAAAAAAAAAAGAAAGGTAAAAAGGTCAGGGTCAACAATTTGTTTTTTTCAGTGAAACTTTGTTTCCTCTGAGAATTTCCAGATAGCCATGCCTTGACCAGCTGGAATTACAAGGACTAAACTATCACCTTGCCAAGGCTCTTTTTCTTCCAGAGACTTGATGAAAATACAGTAATACAGGTGCTCTCTACCTTAACCAGAACATTTCAGAGCATTTGACTTTCTGCTGTTCACTTGATGCTCCTTCCCTGTGTCACTGGTCCTTTTAAAGAAAGAAAAGAAAAGAAAWGAAATGAAATGAAATGAAACAAGGTGGTCCTGTAAGTCCCTGTGGAAGGGAATTTGTTGTGTTCCTTGCTAAACAGGAAAGCATTGGAAGAAGAAGTGACTGGCACTTTTCACATGGGACTCTTAGAGACCAGTTCCTTCCTCCTTCCTTCCTACTTGCTGTTTGCTCGTGGATAACATGTTTGAAATGTGGTCAACTAGTCTGCAGCATGATAGAGAAGGGTAGCACCTGGAAAGCAAATGGTCCAGTTTATTTATGAGAAGAGCCTTGAAGACTGGTCAAGGCAACCTCAACAACAGTAACAGACCAGCTACCAGTGTGAACCCTGGGGGTGGTTAGACAGTTGTCTTCAGGAAATCATGTCTTCTGCAAACTGTAAAAGGTAAAGGAAGAGAAAGCCCACTTTACCTTCCTTTCATGGAGCAAAACCTCCTCTGATATTCCAGCTCTTCTCTGCTGGATATGCAGAGTCAGGACACAAGTTACCTGCAGTGCAGTCCTGTCCCTTGGAGGCCTCTGTATAGCCATGGGAGAAAATAGAAGGACTATTCTCACTCCTTGGCAGTTTTATCTACCTTTTCTGAGCCTCCTGTGAGGCAGTAGCAAAACAGCCTGTGCTTGTGTGTAAAAGCTAATTATAATCTAGTCCTGTGCAAAATTTTCTTCTGACCTCATGCACTAGAGCTAACATAAGACTGTGATTTTCCAGGTTACAGGAGGATGCTTTGTTCCTATGTTTTTGATTCGATTTGTATTGCATACTCCAGTCCATGCTAACATTTTTTCCTTTTCATTTGGTTCTTACCCTACATAAAGCCTCAGCTAAGTCTTTTTACCTGAGTCTTCCCTGACCTTTCTTCACAATAGAAATGTGGTTAACAGTTTTTTTTCTTTCAACCTTATACCATTCCTTTTCCCCCACTGCCTTTGAGATTCTGCTCTAAATGCTCTCTGATTAACTTGTATGTTATCTTGGCATTTTTGGCTAACTGGGAGTGAATCCTAAAGTGCTTCCCRTGCACCCCAATATGTTCTGCCCTCACAAATACCCATGCAAAAGTCCATGCCGGAGACTTTGAAASAGTATCCAGTGATGTGTCTGTCACAGAAAGCTGTCTTCGGACAGGAACTGGTTATTAGCTTTTGATTTAAAGGCAGGCAGTGAGGAAATGGAGGTTTTAGGGTTGGATAAGTTCCTCATTCCAGTCTAAGTATAACACATTTTGAGCTTTACGCACATCCCTGCTAGGTATTATTGTTTGCAACTGGGTGGATATAACTAGCTGTTGTTTTCTAGTGAACGCATTTCTTAACGGATGACAGCAAATGCATATTTTCCCATGTGCAAATGTAGAGTTACATAAGGTTTGAGGTTAGACTACAGTTAAAATGGCATTGATACATAGAATATGTAAGCATGAACTGTTGAAATTCATTTCTCAAATCGGGGCTCTCTGACTGTGGTCTGCAGATACGTACATACAACAAGATCTGGCCACTCGCTGGAATTGTGTATCTGGTCATAGAAATCAGCTTTAATTTGCTGCCCAGACTTAAAGGAGTGCTGTCTCTTTTAACCAAAGGTGCAGGGGCAATTTCTCACTCTTATGTGATCAGTGATCAGTTGGACATGTGATTGCTCTAGTCTTTATTCATGGTTGATCTTTATGATGCTTCAGGCCTTGGAAAATGTGTTTACATGCTTCTTCAGACATGCTTCATAGTGTGAGGGCTCCTTCAGTCAGAYCTTAACTACACACGGAAGAGAAAGGGAGTATGTGTTGGCTTAGTGACAGCTCATATGTAACATCAAGGATTGTATCATAAGCTCCAGATTATCTTTTTCATACTGTGACTGAAAGTGCCTGTTCACTAGATAGTATTCTTGTTGTGCTGGAATTTGCATACTATCTGTGTAATTCTATTCTCTGATTTTGCCATTTTTGTTTAGTTTGAGTTTTATCTTTGTACTGTTGAGAGAAAAGGACTTGTCAGTATATTCAGTTTTTGGAGGGGGGTTTCTATCTACTCCTGTGTGGAACAGGGTATAAATATTTGACCAAAAAATCAAATGTCAGATCTGTATCCTGAATACCTCATTTCTAAATGAAAGGCATATTCATTTCCCCACTTCATCATACAAGGATAGAAGCATTGCCTCAAAATCTAATTCCAGCTTTGAATTTCTGCCAGAGATCAGACCAGCAGCCTTCCTGATCTGATCAGTCCAGCTTGCCAGTCACAGATGGGCCCCTATCGCCTCCTGTCAGGCTGTGCATTAACATTGTCAGTCCCAATATCCAATTAAATGAACTCCACTGGGGAAAAACAGCACAGGACGCAGCATGCTTTTGATACTTTCTCTGCATCTCTAGGTGCAATTATTTGGCTTTGAGGAGGAGACTGTTCAATCGAGATGATAAAATTCATTATTAGTATTAATAATAGCAATAATCATCATAACAATACAGGTCAGCTCAGAGTCTGAAGCCAGCCTACTGAAATACCAAACAAGTTCTGTATATGAAGTGAAAGCTTCCAGAGTGGTGTTTTGTGAGGTTTAAAAACCACTACAAAGGGCATGTAGCTAGATTTCAGCCTTGCCAGCCTGATCGCTGTTACTTTAGCATCATCCTTCTTACAAAGCAGTGAGGATCCTCCCTGTTTTCTCTCTGATCAGCAGATCTCTCCTTCCTCTTGACCCCAGCCTTCTTTATTTTCTTAAGTGTTTAAACATGTGAAGTAATTTCTTAAACTTACTAATATTACTGAAGCCTGAAGAAAACAAATCATCCAGATAGTGTTGAAGTTGCTCGTGTTCTCCTTCAGTACTCATGGTAAAGAGGATTTTGAATTCAGTTGAATACGAGCTTTCATTAACGTAAAAGCCTTGCAGCTCAAAGTCATTTGGTCTTATTAGGAAGAAGTAAGGAAAGGAAAAGGAAAAAAAAGAAAGTGATTCAATAGTACTTTGCACATAACTGCATTCACACACTTGAAATGCATTTATTTTTGAATAATGTTCACAATCTCCAGCAAAGGGAAGAAAAGAGAAGCTTTTGCCCATTTACCTACTGAAGACTTCATTTGAGCACATTTAGGAACCATTGTTGCACCTCTATTTCCTCTGGGTTAGAAGCTCAGTCTCTTCAAAGAGGGAAAAAAATATGCATGTGTTATTTTTTTGAAAAGGAGACCATATTCTRCTCCCAGTCCGAGGTAGGGAAAATCTGACTGTACTCCAGGCTGCTCCATATTGTTTCTTTAACATACATTGGCCTTGACCTGGAAGTTGATCTAGCAGGACTGGGATAAGGCTCTCCCTCTGCCTTTCTATGTCGTTTGCATTCTGTGTTGTAACAGTTAATTTTGGTATAATTGTTGTGTACATCCTCATTTTCTTCAAGTTTTACCATCTTTTCAAATCCACAGAAGTTAGAAACCCTACAGAAATTAGAAGTTGCCCATTCTCTTGTCACTTTTACCTATCTATCTATCTATCTATCTATCTATCTGTATGTATGTATTAGGCCAAAGTTCACTGTTTGGATCATAGCAATCCCATAAAATTCTTTTACTTCACTCATACTCTGAATTCAGTGAGAAAGTGTTTGAATCTAGCTTTCTAGAAAGTGACTTTCAAATCCGCACTGTGTTCACATAGGCATGGAGTTAGCATCCTGCTGAGGCAGACAGTTCATGGTACTTTTCTTTGACCTAAGAACTCCTGTGGGAGGACCCAGATTTTAAAACAAAGAAAAGTTGTTCTACCTTGTGAGTGTAGATGTTATTGAATTCCCCTTGCTGATCCAAAGCGGTTTTGCAAGACAAGACACAAATGTAAATTTGGGCAGCATACTGGTGACAAGTTGATGCATGTTCCTCTGTGTGTATTCTACAGACAAATGAAGCCGTTACAGCCCTCATTAGTTTAAGCATCTTGTGCTTGGATCTGAAAGTCCCCATGTTGTCATTCCTTAGCCAAGGGGGCAGCTTCTCCAAGGGGCTTCTGTGAGAGTATTGCATAAGGAACCTTTTCATTTCCTTTTGTATTAGTTTTGCTGATTGCAGGTCATTAGCCCCAAGGATCATTTTTGCTATTGCGAATGCTTGGAGAGAAATACAATACAACCACCCTGCAAGCTGCTTGACTAGTTTTCTAATAACTGTTTTATTTAAACAAGTATTACCAAAGACATGTGGATCAGGAATAGAACGGCTGTAAGGGCTTGCCAGGAAGGTGAATGGTGGCCTCCATGAGGAAAGTTTGAGTGTAATGTAATTCTCAGGCTATTAACCCTGGCAAAGGCTTAGAAGCGTGAAGGAAAGGAGAGTCCAGTCTTTTTCTACCTGACTGCTAAGTAAGCCTGTTTGAAAATACATTCAGCAAAGAGCTTTCTCCCTCGTAACTTTCTTTTCTATTTTGTGAGCCTGGAGCAAAATTGTAATCCTTTCTGAACCCTTCCTTTAGTACAGCTGCCCATGGAGGGAGCATAAAGCCCAGTAGCATTTTCAGCAGGAGTTCTGGACTAGTACAGTGTATCAGCAAAGACAGTATTAACATCTGTTTATCTGTGGTTCACGATTTAAGTCTCAGTGGGAACTCATCTGCTGGGGGAAAGTGTTTCAAGTAAGGTCAAGTGAGAAATACACTCTGCTCCACCCGAGGTCACAGAGGGTTTATTTTCACTGTGTCTTTGTTGTTTTTCCTCTAGCTAAACTACAAAGTCATCTGGATTGAAAAACACGTGTTGTTCATTGTGTGTGAGAGATGGGTATACCATGTGTGAGAAGCAGCACTGCCATTCACCTTTTCTCCCCTTCCAGACCATAGTAATGCCTTCCATGAATCCCTCTCTGAAGAGAAAAGTTATGCCAGTATATAGGCATATACATACATACATGTGTGTATGTGTGTATATATATATATATATATATATATTTATAGACACACACATATATATACAAATGGCGCTGATGGGAAGATCTTTTGTTCTTTCTGCTGTCTTCTAAATGAAGCCAGTTATCATTGCCTGTATTAGTGATTTCACCCATGTTGGGGATAAATCATTTCTGCTGAGCTGCAGTGGGCTTTCACCTTAAAAGAACAAGCAAACCCTGATTGTGGGTTCAACTGATATAAAGTTGGCCAGGTGGCAACTTTAATTTTACCAGAACTTTTTGTAATTGAGAAGCTGAGCTTTGTGCTTGGGGTATAAAGGTTCAAAGTCTTTGCACAGACTCCAGGGTGACACAGAGYGGTATTTATTTTAATGTTATTGCTACACATCAGGAAGTGGCTGTTTGTTCTAAGGCACTTGAAATGGAGCTAAGYACTACTGTTAATATTTACCTTTCAGCGGGTTTTGATGGTGACCTTCCTTCCTCAGTTCACCCAAATAAAATTAAAAAAAGGAGGGAGAAAAGTTGCAGGTTCTCAAAAAGGACTTTCTGCAAAAGTCATGAAATAAGGCTCAACTTTAAAATGGCACTTGTTAAATTTATGATCACTAATAACATCTGTAGTTACAGTATGCAAACAAAGATAAGGCCACTCTAATTTCATGCTTCAGGAGCTGAGATGATTGGTGGGGGGTGGTGTCAGGATGGATATTTTCTCTCCATACGTATACAGCACTGTACAATTGATTAGGACCCATAATCACCCCCACACTTAAGGACATGCCCAGATTTAAGCATATGTTTAAGTGTTACTTAAGTGTTATGAGAAAGCTACTAAGCTTTCTCATAACCATAAGCAGTATTAAGGGTTCAYGTAGCAGTCTTCAGTTTCCAAATCTAGAAATACTGAACCAAGTTTTGCTCATACTGATACAACCCTTTTGAGATGCGCCTGGTATCTTCAGGATTGCCAGTGACTGATTGTGTTGCCTGATGTGTTACRTAACACGTTTAAATCTCTACTCTCCCCAAAAGGACTACATACACAAAACACGAGCAACGCAAGTTATCCAAAATACTCTGGGAATATTCCACTAATAACAGTGGTTTTCTGTAATCTTAGTTTTGTSATTTTTTTTTAATCACTAATGTAAAGAATCATTGCTGATCAAAGAGAGGGATAGCACACTTGCGTGAAAGGTAAACAACCAGCAAATTAAAATGAGTGTCTTTATCTAGAATTAGAATGCTTGTGAGAAAGTGGTGGATGTGATAATAGAAACTAGTCTTTGATTTGGAATAAGTTGCCTAAATATGTCAGGAATTTAATATAATATATAATTTTTAAAACAGTTCTGCAAGAGAGAGAGAGAGAGAGAGAGAGAGACAGGAAGTATTGCACTATTCCCATTTGACAGATGGAAAAATTAAGGCAAAGCAATTAAGCAGCTTGGCCAAAGCCTCAGAGTGATTTGGAGAGACTGTGTCATTTGCCAGAATGAGAAGCTAATTATTTGATATGTCTTAAATGACTGGTCCTGGCTGTTCCCATGGGAACAAAAAAGAAACTAATCAAATCACACATCTATTTGTTTTACACAAAGAGGCTCTATTGTACTATGAGATGGTAAATGTTTTACAATACAAGTTACATCCATATAGTTGTGAGGAAGAAATTTTAGTGATTCTGGTACAGTTGCCTTTGTGGTAGATAGTACAATATTTAGAAATTTTGACATAAATAAAAGTAGTACTTCAGCCAAATATTACCAGCCTGTATTTCCTTAGTGGCCCAGACAGCCTGYGGCTCACAGGATTTGCTTTCTTATGTCAGTCAGCCTTTGGATAGAAGAAGCAACCATTTTGGCATTGCATCCAGAAGAGATGTGCACCTTTCATTTGAAAGAAATCTATTTATTTTGTGGTAGRCTATTTGACGTTAGGTCACTGTAATTTTCTCCTTCACCCATGTGCTCCTGTTGCTACTCCTCTGGGTTCCTCCAAGGAGTGAGAATACAGTTTAGTACTTTCTCATTCCATGTATTTCTGTGTTATTAAAATCCAGTGTTTACACATTTTAAAAAGTGAAGATTTGCAAATAGAAGGCAGACTATTGGCATTTGAGTGAGACTGTCTGGCAGGCCAGATGCCACAAACAGAAAGAGGACGCATTTTTTGCTTTGTCCCTGAGCAACAGCAAGAGAGTAGCACCAAAAATGGAAGACATTTGTACTCCCTCAACCCTTGATCAGTGTCTGAGTATATCATTTCTCTACAGCATGCGATGTCAATTATATGATCCAAACAGTATAGCTAAGGCTTGCAACAATAATAATCTGAAAATCACTGCTTCATCCTGGCAAAGAATTGCACACAGTGGGAACTTAACTGGTCCAAAACTCTCTCTAACTATTCGCTTGTATGGTGTTTTATTGAATTTCTGATCTGTGGCAGGTTAAAAATTGAATCAATTTCTGCAAAGTGTCATATCAATGTAGTATCAGCAAAGCAGCACTTGAACAGGTATTATACCTATGCATTTTGGCAAGGGTAAGAGGAAAGGGGTTGGTGAGCATACTGGGGCTACTCCTATGACTGCCTTGCTAATAAATGCCTGCCTTCCCTCTGTATTTCTGATCTCTGCATCTTGAATTGGAAGCAGGGAGATTGACAAATCTCTGGCTGAGATGTAACACGTTCCAGAATTTCCTGCGTAAGAACTGTAGCGACGGTGTTTTCAATGTACTGTAGGTGACAGCCTTAAATTAAACCATACAAAGAAATTAGTCACACCAAAAGCTCAGTGTCTCCCCAAATTTGTTGATTCAGGCTGGTCCAATTTTGAGCAATTTTCTTAGCAAGCAGCAGTGCTGATTCTCAGTAGTGGCCATTAATTTATTCCCATTAGGACCACATGCGTTTTGGAGCTAAAAAGTAGTAATGTGACAGAAGCCAATTACCCACTGCATGCTTGACGACATGGGTATGGGGAACACATGCTACCTAGCTCAACAGTGGTTCTATCCACCAATTTATCCCTAGGGAGGAGGGTTATAAAAGGCACAACAGGAATCTCTGTTTAGTGAGACCTATTTTTAAGTGATTTAATTTCCAATAGCCAGCTGTGAGTGCAGGATTTTTTTATTATTATTATTATTATCATCCTAGAATTTTTTGTTCTCTTTTTTAGTTGTGACTTTCATTTTTATATAGCTTAATATCTAGCTTTTTGTATCACCTTATGGTTAAACATTTATAAACAATTGGAGATTTTGAACAGAAGAAAAAAGATATATATGGAATAAAAGTAGTTGCAGACAGTCTGTGAAAAGTGGGTCTTAAATCTTCAAGTTGACATGTGGTGGGAGTAGGTGTCCCACATCTGTGATCATGCGTCTGATTATGCCTTTGTTACAGTTACTGAAATTGGATACAATGCAGAAATAAGCAGCTAGGCAGGAAAAGCAGACCTTCATTTTCCCTTTAGAAATTGACTGTATTAAGATTTGAAGTTCAAGAAACGCCTGTCAAAAAGCTTTGTGTTTAGAAGTATCGATAGGCTTCATAACTTCTGCCCTAGCCTTCATTCTTTCTTTTTTTATCTTTTTTTTAAATCTTTTTATAATGTTAAGTTGGAACGAGTACTTCTTGATTTTATGATTTTGCCATTAGTTGTGCTTTAAAAACTTACTTTAGTCATGTTTTGGTGATACAAGCCTCAGAACRCAGCATCCCTGAGGACCTGAGCACTTAGCCTGGGTTATGTTGCATCATAATACGGTATAACACAGCTTGAAACACACGCTCCAGATCTGTGCCCTAGAGTACAATGTGATTACCTAAATAAGCAGAGAAAGAAAGTAAGGAGGTTTCAGAAAGTTAGAGCTAAGTATCTCCTTGGGGCCAAACTAACTTTCCCATCAGGTCCTCCACCTCAGCAACAGGAGCCAGGAAAATAAAACTCTCTTGGCTCAAGGTGCAACGTCTTGTGCCCTGTTTGTCAGTACAGGTAGGATAGATGGACTGGGGCTTTGAAGGACGTGAGCTCTGCTTTCAAAATGTAGCCTTGTTTCCAGCTTGCATTTGAACCCTGTCACAGCTGACAAGGTTGTGGGAGATTGCAGGAGGAGGGGAGCGTGTGCTGCCGCATGAGTCCACCGCATTTGAGGAGCAGGCATACYGGAGAGCTACTCTGGGCCCATAATGGTGGGTAGAGGAATGCTAGTCTGGGGGTCAGGATAAGATTTGCGATTCTGGAGACGTGAGTTTAATTCCTTCCTCCATCGCAAGGCAGGTGTTTGATGTTGTAAGTTTTTTAACTCCATGATTCCACACTTGTTCAAAGCAGATAATAGTAGAACTTGATTTCTCTGTTAAGAAAATTATGAGAGATTATGAGAAATAAGGGATACAGAGAGTTTTGAAAACCAGAGCGATAAATAGAGTGCACCGAAAACTAGTTGTATTGCCCTTGAATTTCAGTTGCCTGGTATTGGTAGCCTGGGATATCCCTGCTGCTCGTTTTTTTCCTCTCAGATGCAAGTGCCCTCCCAGCAGAGGCTCRGGAGCTTTGCTGCAGTAACTCTTCAGTGACAGAAGGAAGAAGGATTCATGGAAAGTTGCTGGGGGAAGAAGAGCTCATTTGTATGCACTCCCTGATAGACGTCCCCGTTGCTGAGCCATTCTTCAGAGCACATCAGCAGACATGCATTTGTTTCAAGCCAGACCTGACTTGTCTGACATTGGGCTAGYGAGAGAATATGAAGCTGGCATGTATTTCTCTCTCTGCGATATAACCGTGATCCAAGGCTTTCCTTCAGGTGTTTTTCTGTAAAACACCAATGAACAAGGAAAAGAAAAAAGGGGGGGGAGGGGAAAAAAGAAAAAGTTGGTCTGACGTTTCTGCAGTACTTCCTTGTCTCGAAGGACAATAAAGTTTCTCAGGATCTTTATATACCTACCACAAGTGAAAAGCAGCTACTTCCCAGGCAGCAGATAGCAACCAAACAACTCCAAATGTAACCATTATTAGATGAACAACATTTGAGCTACCATTTGCCCAAGGACATTTAGAGGAAACCCCTGCTGTTATGAAAGTGCCGTGGGACCATTAATCACCAAGGCTCAGAGCAAAATGCTTGTTGATTGTTCACAGAAGTCTATGTCAGTAGGAAAAATATTGTGTTCTCTGATTTTCCCAAGGAGTACGCAGATGTGGGTTACCAAAAGCAGGGTAGCAAGATTCTGTCAAAACAGGACRTTCACCATTTGACTTGCTAAATTGAAAGAATCACTGGTGTATTCCTTTTAAAAAAAAAGAAAAGAAAAGCTAAAAAATGTTAAGCCAACAGATTTTCCACAATTTTATTAGTGCTATCTGTGAAAAATGGATGAATGACCCTGCTATAATGAGTGGCTTTGCAGAGAAAGACAGAGACAGAGACTATCAGTCACTGACCATTCCTTAGGTATAAGCATTTGTGAAAGAAGTAGGTAGCTTCGAAAGGGAATACTTGTGGTTTCACCTTGGGTKACCTGATTTTAAACTTCACTTGGGTTAAACTGCACTTAATAATGTGAATTATATAAATAATTATTTATATATATATATATATAAAAAGAATAAAGATGCCTATTCATTGTTTTAGGCATTGCAATAAGAATAACTGTGCAACAGACAATAAAAATAGTGCATCAACAGCATTAAAATCCATTCCAGTTGTGCAGCCAGTCACTTTTTCTCTTCATTATCTCAGATGTGCATCACCTGTCTTAAACAAAGACACTCAGGCWGCAGTGAGAGGTCGAGGGAGGTGATCCTGCCCCTCTMCTCAGCCCTGGGGAGGCCTCATCTCRAGTACTAYRTCCAGTTCTGGGCTCCCCRGKACAAGAGAGACATGGAGCTACTGGAGAGAGTCCAGTGTAGGCCTACAAAGATGATCAGAGGGCTGGAGCATCTGCCCTATGGGGAACAGCTGTGAGAGCTGGGCCTCTTTAGCCTATGGAATAGAAGGTTGAGGGGGGATATTATCAATGTGTATAAGTAGCTGAAGGGAGGGTGTCAAGGGGAYGGGGACAAACTCTTCTCAGTTGTCCCGTGTGACAGGACAAGAGGCAACRGGCAGAAATTGAACCACAGGCAGTTCCACCTGAACGGGAGGGGGAATTTCTTCCCTGTGAGAGCGACGGAGCACTGGCACAAGCTGCCCAGAGAGGTTGTGGAGTGTCCTTCTGTGGAGATATTCAAGGCCCGCCTGGATGCAACCCTGTCTAACATACTCTAGGTGACCCTGCTGAGATTGGACTAGATGATCTCCAGAGGTCCCTTCCAACCTTACCARTTCTATGATCTTATGACAGTTTTGCCCTGGTAGGTTAGGGATGGAAATGAGGCAAAGTTTGTACAAAGAAGCATTATCTCTTACTAGACCACCTGATGCTAGAGCAAACAAAAGCCAAGCTGATACAGGAGGAAGATATATTGCAATATCTCCCATAGTTTCTATTTGAGACCTGAAGAAGGGCTTGAAAACCTGGAAGCTTATCTGTTTTTGCTAGTTGTATCAGCTGTTTGGACCATGTCTAGAARGTCATCAAATCTAAGCTGTTTCAAACAGCTAGTAGAATCAGAAAGAGTGTGTTCCAATGTTTCTGCAAGAAAACATCCTGTCAGCCATCCCTTCCTACTGGGGGGGGAGGGGGGGCAGGAGAAAGGAAAGAAAGGAAACTTGTGTTTTTCCTGATGACATTGCTGGGGCAAAATGCTTCTGTAACAATTAAAATCTGGTTGAGGTATTAGGATAAMATATTGCGCAATAAGTGATGATCAAGAAGGGACAAGGTGATGCTGCAGAGATTGCTGTCAAGTAACAGAAGAGCTTTACTATTTCTACTACACCAGCTCCTACAGATCAAGCAAAACTGGGGTCTCCAGTGTTCAAGGTGCTGTAAACTACAGTAGATACCTCCAGCTTAGGTACTAAGCAGATTAGAAAGCCAGCTTGGTGCCTAGGCTCCATGTCCATTAGAAMTACATGCATCAAAAGAAAGACCTACCATTGGTGCCTAGCAGCTGCCTGGTATTCATGGGAAGGACTCAGCAGAAGGGTGACAGCCGTTGTTGTGGAAGGCAGGGAGGCGCCATAATGCACTAGACTGGTCTGCTGAGAGTCATGCCACACAAGCACTCTTGGAAGTACAGGAAACCACTCTTTTTWAAAATAGATAAATAAGAACAAAAAGCACTAAATACATATAAGCAAACCAACATGTCCTTTGATACCTGCTGCTTGTGTAACTGAGTGGTAGTGAGAAAACCTACCAGTTCTATCAGGCTGCTATGTGTAATCATTCATTCAAATTCTTGTCTCCTGCTTGCCAGGAGCCAGTCCCAATATGAGGGTTTAGGCTCAGCAGATGGAAGGAGAGGGCTTGCAACTGGTGTGTGACAAAGGGCATTTCTGGCAGAGTGGAAAAAGATCTCTTCTGTAGCTGTTCCTGGCTACTTCAAGTAACATACTACTCTATCTGTCGTCCAAAATGAAGGCTCACTCAGACACTCAAAAAGGTGCTGGGGAGATACCCCACTCCTAGCACCTCCTCAGCAGCTTCTCGTGCCTGATGAGAGGTTGTGTCARTGGGACTGTTGCTTTGGCAGATACAATGTGGATGTAGCTGGGCTCCATCCATTTGATTCTACTAGTAACCTTCCCAGTGCCACACATTCACATTACCACAATTTGTATCTCAGATGCTAAACCTCCTTCCTTTAATTTACTGTTTGACTCTCAGAAGTAGCTGTAGTCCTTGTGATAACGGTGTGTAAGGTAAACATAAGAAGCACCAGGGCAGTGTTAATTGCATGTTGGGCTGCCACRTGGCAAACAGAAAGACAAGTCACTCTTAAAATGTATAGCATGGACAGAGGAGAGGACCAAAAAGGAATTGGTTCTATCTTACACTGGATTTATTTTATATAACCATATTGATTTTATTGGATTTATTCCTAGTTTACATAAATGGAGGTAATACTAGGATTAGGTGCAGCTAAGATGTCTGATCAGTTAGATGTTTAATTCCTACACAGATGAGTTGCAATGCTGAARTCTTAATCTTCAAATAAAACGTATGCACACTGTTAGTTCATGCAAGATACTTTAAAAAGGAGAGAGCTACTGTAATGCTTTTGAGCTGGAAACTTTGGAGTTGTCTTTGCTGTTCTTTTGCCTAGTATTTTCATGAGCATTTTCATTATTATACTGGGCAGTAAGGAGTTAGTTAGTAATAGAGAGAGAAATTTGAGGTTAAATCTGTGATAGCTTTAAAATCGTGAATAATTGTGAGRTATAATTAAGTTGAAAAGGCCACAAAGGAAGAATTTCTAATTTTAAGATAAAATACACAGTTTTAGTTAAAAAAAAATACTTGGCAAATATTACAGAAACCAATTGTAAAAACCACATAAGACTTGTAACTAATATATCAGTTTTTGAGAAGTCATAAAGATTGATTTTTTCTTAAAGGACTTGCTAAAATAATATTCTACTTTGAGTAAGTTTTCCTCTGCATTTCGAGTCTTAACTTTTTAATACATTTAACATTTTATCTTGTATTATTTGTCCAGAGYGGGAAGTGTAACACACTGGGTGCTAGTTTTGTATAATTATGGATTTAAGCACTGATTGTTCAAGCAGCTAAGCCCAGATTGACTAACATTAACGCARATAATTTTCCTCACTACAACATAGCTGTGTGTGAAATCATGCTTGTTTAATCAACTCGAAGATCAGAGTTTAAGTCATCTTTCACATGTGAATTGGCTATCCAGAAGAATAAGTAGTACAAAATGCTAGCTAGATCTAACAGGAACAATTAACAAAATAAAACATAAACATAGGCGGTCTTATTCAATTAATCTTTGTACAATATACTGAAAATAAAAATTGAGTATATAGATGGTTTGTTAGGTACAGTTTAGAGTGGTGACTCATAATATAGATAGCCGTGAAGCCAGTCTCTTGTGATTTATTTGGAGCTCTGGTTGTCAGAGRCTGGAAGGGAAAGTGGCAAGTTTGATGCTTCAGTGCAGTGTGCGACATCTCTATCTTTGTGTTAAGGCAAGGGTTTTAATTCTGACGCTATTATAGAGTTTTTTGGTACACAACAGCAGAGTGGAAAGKAAATCAATATCTGAAAGTTTTTCTAAAGTGTGGTTTCAGTTAAGACTGCAGCAAAGTAATAATAACTTCAGTAGAATGATGTGCATCATTAAAAATACAGTAATCAACACTTGCCACACTAGACCTGCAAAATTATTTTCCTTAAAATACAGTGACAAACTTAACTATTATAGAGGTGAAGATTGATTTAATGATCAGTTTTTTCCATAATGATGCCTGCTTTTACATGATTTTATGTATCTTAATCACTTGTTCACAGTTCACGTGCTATGTATAATAAMATTAAGTGCAAAATTCTCATTGCAAAGAACAGAAGAATAGCTGCACTGATTTAAACCAAACATCAGTCCAACCTAGGATCCTGTCTCTAATAGTGATTAATTATGGATGCTTAGGAATAAAGTGGAACATTAGATCAAACAGTGGTATCTCCTTGGTATATGCTCCCAGTTTTTAGCTCTCTCCAGGATGAGCATTCGTAAGCAGAGGTATTTATTTCTGTGTTGAATAGTACTTGTTGGATTTTTATTCCATGAATTCATCTAATTGACTTCTTTGAAGTGATGTAAACTTTTTAGTTTACATACACAATGAGAGGTATTCTCTTCCACTGATAAATAGTACTATTGTATATTATTTCTGGTTTGCTTCTCTAAATTAAATAGTGGTGTGCCAAATGGTTAGGAGCCCTGGACTGCACATACACTTCCACTGAAAAAAACATTTGGTATGTTTTATGTTAAGCTATAGCAATTATTTCTGTGCAAGACTCAATTAGCCTTCAGCTACCTGTGTAAGTAGTGGAGAAGTTTGAAGCAAGTTCTCCTAGAAACACCTATATACAAGCATTATCAATATATAAAAGAAGGGGCAGACAACAATTTGTAACATGGGAAATTGTCTTTCACTCACTTACAGTTTCTTTTGCAATTTTGTATACAGTGGCTTTGAGGACTCCCTTGTTTAAATTGTATAAATCCAAAGTAACTACTGTGGTGCTTCATAAGTGTAACAGAGACCCAATTTGACCCAATACCATTTTTATTTCCTGACCTCGTCTGTAGCTGTCTTCTGCTAGGCAGCTGCCACATTTCATCACAGCAGTGGGTGATGTTATCTCTGCATAACTTCTGAAAGATACACAGCACTGAAAATAATATATTATGCTTCTCTGAAAGACAATGCTCAGGCAACATTGGTTTCTCAGCGTGGATGCAATTGTGCAGTGAAACAGTGATTGTAGAATTGTGTAAGGTTACCAAACTGTGCCCCCCAGATAATTCACTTTTTGGTTCAGGTGGAAATTCTCAGTAGTGGATGTATGAAGTTACTAAAGGACGTGAAGCAGCCTCAGTTAACACATGCTGCCTAAGGTCCATGTCACAAGATAATAGTGCAACTCTTTAGTTTGCTGTTCTTTCTCCTTCTTTTCTTCCTATTGTGTCTATCTCCATGGTTCTCCATCAGTGCAGTAATGTTTTACTGACAGGGCATCAAAATCAGTTTTGTTTTGTTTTGTTTTGTTTTGTTTTGTTTTTCAGATAGTGCTGGCCTTCCCAGTGCATAATAACAAGAGCAGAGTAAAAACCTCAGCTAATTTTCAAGAGAAACCTGGAGGCTGGTTCAGTTTGCTCCTGGACAACTTTAATTTACATGACCAGCATTAACTGTGAGTGACAGACTTGAAAACTCATGCAGATACTGATCTAGGAAACATTTCAGCAATAACATTTTCCCATGGGTTACTTTTTCCTGAACAATTTCCCCACTGTTTTCTTTTAGACAGAAAACATTTTCTTTCTGTTTTTGCCAGGTGCATCATCCAACTCAGATTGCTTGGCTATGCCTATGTCTGCTGCTCAAGGCAGAAGAAAGACTAGTCCTATTTATAGATTAATCTCTTCAACCCAATGTACCTCGTTATTCTTGGCTATCGACAAGTGCTCTGAGGGAACTTCTTGCCTGCAGAGTCCCTCTTGTGTGCATTCAGTCAAGTGCTAGTCCAGATCTGTTCCTTCTTCTTCAGATATGCCTGTTTGTTCTTTTCCTTTCTGCAGCAATCAGAAATTTCAGAAGTCATGATTTTCAGCAACCATTGCCTAAAATCTGTATGCAAAATAGTAGTAGACATACATATCAAAATRCATCAACTGGAGTAGCTGCAGTGATGTTGTAACTTACCAGTAACTAAAGGGGTGGCATGGATAAAGATAGCTTTGATGTCTAGATGGTTTGGATATGCTACATTACTCCRTTTTGCTATTCTGTCTCCCTTTCCTTTCTTTGCCTGTCTGTCAAGCTTCACTGGCTGGGAGATTGCTGGGGAAGTGGGAATAATCTCACCAGAATGTCACTAGTTATGCACTCTCTGGGCGTCCTTCCCTARTATTTCAACTACACATGTTGCTGAAAGAAACCATGGGGAGCAACCAAGTCCCCTGCAGTTTCAGTTATTTGGTACCACTGGAGTAATATAATGTGGCAGGAACATATTCTCTGATCTTCATTCCCCTGAGAATCTACTAATACTGTTCAATTAATGGTATAGGTGGTTTGAAGRCTTGTATTAGAATAGTAGGCTGAGCTCACCTGTTCTTTGTATGCTTTCATCTCTTAATTAACCAAATATTTTATTTACTTATAGCATAGGAACATTCCTTACTGACCAGTTTGTACCAATAGYTACTACATGCAGGAAATAAGCCTGATTCTCCTATAAATGTAAAAATAGTCTTTGTCTCCACATATCTTTGTCTAAGGCAGCCTGAGATCACTGCACGAAAGAGGAATAAACATTTGTTACTTTACTGCAGATGTGATAGCTGAGCTTAAATGAGAAATTTGAAAGAATAAATAAGCAAAAAACAGTATAGATGGACACATTGGTTTTCCTCATTCCTACAGAGTCAGACTGCTCTGTCCTAGAGGAGCTATTATAAATTATTTGTCATGAAACCTGTAGTTAACTGAAGAAGGTCTTCTCTGTATTTTGTATACYCCTTACTCTAGCAAAGGCTTTGTCTACAGAATTACTTCTATCTGGGAACTCAGCTTGCCCAAGACAGCTTTTGGTGCACAATAGTAGCTAAAAAAAAATGTAAGGAAGACGGTTTAGGGAAAGAAAGGGGAGAACCTGAGCAGAGAAAGAAATAACTTGAAACCTTCGAGCCCTGTCTGTTGTCTCCCTAGAAGGGAATGCTGGGGAAAGGTGAAAAGTAGCAGGGAAAATGACTGTAAGCAAGTTCTCTGAGTCTATTTGCCAAAGCCCCACCGTGTTATCAGTGATAGAGGGAATAATCTAGATCGCCTGAATGACCCAGCTACAGTACTGGGATTTTCTGGTAATACAGTTTGTTCGATTTTTTTCTCCTTAAATCTGGAGTGATGACCCTGATGGCATCAGTGTGGTCAGGCCATTATGAGAGAGGATATTTTTTCCTCTATACTCTAAAATATTAATGTCTTTGAACTCCATGCTAATAAATAGAAATTAAGAATGCTGTAAAAAAACCAAGCATCAGCCTGGCTTGTGTTCTTGCAAAACAAAGGGGCTCCAAATGTCATTTTTCACTCATCTGAGTGTGCTGATCTTTACATGTAAATATTCAGGAAAGAGTGCTTTTTAAGTGTCATAAAACTATTTATTTTGMAAGCTAGAATTTCTGGGCAAGCGTTTTGAAAAGCAATCCTTGAACTTGTGAATGCAGCTCRTTAAGGGTGGTAATGGAAGTGATGGGACTGGAGAACAGTCTAAACTGATGGAAATGACTGTTCTTAGCATCTCAGCACTTTGGATAATATTTGGTCAAAGTGGCCTTGTCAAGGTTAAGATTCATTGAACAAAAAGCAGAAAAGGTCATTCTTAAAGCCTTTAGCCTGATACTTATTTCAAAAGAGTTTTTCACTGACTGCTTACAGTCAATGGAAGTGGTATAGAGTAGTGCTTCTGCAGTGCATGTTACCATTTCTACTCTTATTTTATTGTTACAACCCTACCATCTCCTTCCAGCTAGAAGACCACAACTTCTCTTTTTGAATTTCGTAGAATCACAGAATCAGTAAGGTTGGAAGGGACCTCTGGAGATCATCTAGTCCAACCTCCCTGCTCAGCAGGGTCACCTCGAGCATGTTAGACAGGGTTGCATCCAGGTGGGCCTTGAAGATCTCCACAGAAGGACACTCCACAACCTCTCTGGGCAACCTGTGCCAGTGCTCCGTCGCTCTCACAGTGAAGAAATTCCTCCTCATGGTCAGGTGGAACTTCCTGTGGTTTTGACTTTTGCCCATTGCCTCTTGTCCTGTCACACGGGACAACTGAAAAGAGTTTGTCCCTGTCCTCCTGACACCCTCCCTTCAGGTACTTATACACATTGATAATATCCCCCCTCAGTCTTCTCTTCTCTTCCACAGGCTAAACAGGCCCAGCTCTCGAAGMCGTTCCTCSTAGGGCAGRTGCTCCAGYCCTCTGATCATCYTTGTAGGCCTACACTGGACTCTCTCCAGTAGCTCCATATCTCTCTTGTCCTGGGGAGYCCAGAACTGGATGCAGTACTYGAGATGAAACCTCCCCAGGGCTGAGKAGAGGGGCAGGATCACCTCCCTCCACCTGCTGRCAACACTCTTCCTAGTGCACCCCAGCATACCRTTGGCCTTCCTGGCCACAAGGGCACATTGCTGGCTCATGGTCAACTTGTCGTCCACCAGCACTCCCAGGTCCTTCTCSGCAGAGCTGCTTTCCAGCAGGTCAGCCCCCAGCTTGTACTTGTGCCTCGGGTTATTTCTGCCTAGGTGCAGAAATGCCCTTGTTGAGCCTCAGGAGGTTCCTCTCCGCCCAGCTCTCCAGCCTGTCCAGGTCTCTCTGAATGGCAGCACAGCCCTCAGCTGTTTGTCAGCCACTCCTCCCAGCTTGGTATCCTCAGCAAACTTGCTGAGGAGGCACTCTGCCCGTTCATCCGCGTCATTGRTGAAGAAGTTGAACAGGATGGGACCCAGTACTGAGCCCTGGGGGACACCTCTAGCCACAGGCCTCCAACTAGACTCCACGCCACTGATGACGACCCTCTGAGCTCTGCCTTTCAGCCAGTTCTCAATCCACCTCCATACCCTCTCATCTAACMCACACTTACTGATCTTATCTAGGAGAATGTTATGGGAGAGCGTCAAAAGCCTTGCTGAAGTCAAGGTACACAACGTCCACTGCTCTGCCCTCATCTACCCAGCCAGTCATTCCATCACAGAAGACCATCAGATCAGTTAAGCAGGATTTCCCCTTGGTGAATMCRTGCTGRCTAYTCCTGATCACCTTCYTTTCCTGCATATGCCTGGAGATGACATCCAGAAGGAGCTGTTCCATCACCTGTCCAGGGATGGAGGTGAGGCTGACCGACCTGTAGTTGCCTTGGTCCTCCTTCTTGCCCTTTCTGAAGACTAGACTGACAGTGAATTTGGCCCTTTATGCAGTTGCCCCAGCTTCTGTCTTAAGATTAAATGTTTGCACCTTCCTTTACATAAAGGTTGTAACTTTAAATCATTTGCATACTGCAGCAAGTGAGGAATGCAGCTGCGTATTAGGGAGAACATTTCATATGGCAAATGTGATACCAGTGCTTGTGACACCGTGGGGACTTTGAGCTGAAATTAAAGTTGCTGGTTTTAACTTGGGACTTGATACATGGGGAGATTTCTTCTCTGGGCCACACTGTAGCAGCTGTAATCCTTAAATTGCAGCTTTCTCATTATGAAAGACAGGAGCAGCTCTGACAGCTCTGAGCAAACTGTAATTGCTGCCGGTCCTAGGGTCAAAAATTCCCTTTCTGTGGTGGCTTTGAGGCTGCTAGGAAAGCCAGCTATTTGAGAGTATTTGAAGAAAGCTGAGGGCAAACTTCTCACAGCGATGATGGGAAAGGAAGGAATTTCTCTAGGTTGCTGCATTCCCACCGGAATGATTAATTTGTTGCTACTGGATTTCATTGTATTGTATAAATTAATGGGGCTCCCCCAAGGCTWGGAAAGCCTGAAGTCATAGATATGTCTTTTTATTATTTTAATTCTAAATAAATTCTCTGTGTGTGCAGCAGCAGTTTGTGTAAGTGGCAAGGGAAGTGGTGAAACTTGACAAGACTGCCTTCTAGCTACAAAATGAGGGCTGCAGGCACATGAGAGTTTGTAACAGAGATTTCCAAGCACTCTTTTTCGATCATGCTGGTATCAAAACAAATACTCTTTTGTCAAATACGCCCTTTGATTTCTCTAACTAGTGACGAATTGGTATTACCTCAGTCTAGTTTAATATAAATTACCTGTGATTTACTTTTACCCACCGAAGGGTCACATTGCCCATGACTGCAGAGRTGAGTCTCCTCATGTTGTAAAAACCGCTGTGTAATGCACAACGCCTTGTAGCAGCGCCTGGTTCCTGGGATGAGGGCTCAGAGCACCATGAGCCCTCTGGGTGGCCCTATGCAGATGGAAAGGAAAGTAGTGTAACACAGAGAGCAGGCTGTTGAGACAGCTGATTGCTCAAGGTTTTGCTTTCTTCCTGGGTTCCTTTGCTGCAAGTAAGGGGCAGGCTCTAACAGAAGTAAGGCAGAGAGAGCTTTTTGGATGGGACTTGGCCAGGATTTCTATTACTCAGAAGATGTGGCCACAGGGCTGGATTTTTGCTGGTAGTTCATCTCACCTCTGCAACCCTGCCCAGAGGGAAACTCAAGAGAAGCAAGCTATATGAGAAGAAACTTTAGCTGGCCTGAAGCCAGACAGAGTAATCTTGCAGTCATATACTCTTTTATTTTGTGTGGCAATAAAATTTACACGGTTTATTTACTTGCACTACTACAATTCTGTCCTGCTCCAGCTCCCTTGCATTGCCAACTGTGCATACATGCATACATACAGTAAAAAGTTAAGTTATCAGCAAGTAGTGTTGCATGAGTGATTGAGACAAATGGTAAAAGCCAGAAACTCCTGACTTTGGTGAAGATCACCATTCTGGAAGCATTCGGTAATTCCTGGCATCTACATAATGGTCAGATGGTTGGCCAGTTCTTGTAATGGTGTGTGTAATGTATATGCATGTGTACCCTTGTACTTTTCAAAATTTGCTAAAGTGAATTATTAATGCATTATTTATTATGTGGAAAATAGGGCAATCATTCTATGATTCTGCCTATCTAGCTGAGCATACTGGAGATGTAGTTAATAAAAAGCAGTCTATAGCCCTTGTTGTTGGGGACTGATACTCATTTAGTGTTTATTAACAAATTTATTTTTGCTCCAAGTAGAAAAAAATATATATAATCAGAGCATTTCTGTAATCAAGTAAACATAGGCACCTAACAATGCAAGAGAATACAGGCTTTGCACTGCAGATTAGTTGTTGATATTTGCAGGCTTAAATGCTAGAGGTTAGGATTTTGATCTCCGCATTAAATTTAAAGCGCTGAATTTCAGTCACAGAAATATGCAAGTTTAACGAGCTGTACACCTTCACTCAGAGAAAAGACAAACTTTTGAGAGGGGAACTGAATCACTTTTCACTTACTTCAGCCAAAAACTGAGGTAACTCTGCAGAGGGCAGAATCTGGTCTTCAGTGTCTTTGATTATTTATAAACTTTCTGAGAAAGAAACATTCAATACCAAGAACATCAGTGAAAAAAATAATGTTCTCGGCAGTTGTGCAGTGTACCAGCTCTTCTTATTTCCACATTTCACCCCATGATTACAAGGACATGACAGAGTTAAGAGGWTTGCCAGGCATGCCACTCTGAGAAAAACAGCTTGGCGCAACATATCTATTTTCTCAGCAGATAAACATGATTTTTTTCCTAGCGGGTGGTTTCGCAATTGTATTTGGGCAGTCAGTTTTGSGTATGGATCCCAGAACACCTGCCACTCAAGAATATATTTATAGAAGCTGTAAACTAATTAATTCCCTTAAACATCCCAGTGGTTTTTAATGACATATTATGATATTCTATCCAGCAGGGATTACATCACTGCTTTTCTGGAGCTAATTTGCTTACTTGCTTCCCTCTTTCCTTCCATTTTTCCTTTCTTCACACCTCCCTCTAAAATAAAAGTAACAAAAAAAGGACGTGTTCCTGTAAAACCACGTGTCAAATCCCACTCTCCTCAGAGCCTTAGGGGCCTATGGGCAGGTGCCTCCCTCTATCACCTGGACCCACTTCGGTCTGAACCTGGGATGAGAGCTGAGCACCAAAGCTCTTTCTTTAAGAAATAGTTCCACAAGCCACAATGCCTGCAGCTCAATTTCCCACTGCTCTGAGTCTCCTGGCTGCAATCTCTGACATTTAATAATGAGCACGCTCCTTTGCAACTTTTTTTTTTTTTTTTTTTTAATAGCTGGGGCATTTGTAGGCTCTCTCTTTGTATGGGTTCCCTAGTATCTAATAAAGAATGAGCTTAAACTGCAATCTCTCCCTTGGTGAGAAGGACAAATGTGCTGCTGTTTATCTGCATGAAACCTGTAGGAACTCGATACCTTTGAGACTACTGCCAACCTGTCAAATTTGGCAGAAATTGGCTGTGTTCGAGCAGTTGTGAAGAGAGAAATCGACAGGCAAGCACATAATATGACTGCATAACGTCATTTCCACAGGAATAACATATACCAGGCTAAAATCTGAGGAAAATTTGGACTTTTCTTCCAAAGATGGAAAAAAATTGTATTCTTCCTCCACAATCATTTCAGTCATCTGATAGCTCTGTGGCTTTATGCCTATTATTGTTCCTTCTTTTCCTGACCCAGTATTAAAACCCATTTTTCATTTTGAGTAGGAGACCACTCTAACTTAGCTTACAGATGTGTTGTGAGTGACTGGTCCTTCAAACTTCCCTTTTGGAACACTTTGTATTGTTTGACATATTAACTATGAATTCACTGGATTAATGTGAGAGTCAGCACTGACTCTCCAGTCTAGTGAGTACGGCATTTCCCAAGAAATGAGAATATCCTAGATCTAGTCCCATTTCTAGTTTTTATTAGTACAGAAGGGAATCTGAGAAGAGAGGGAGAAAGGAAAAGCAAAGGAAGAGAGGGCTCTTCACTGGTACACATTTCAGTTTGTGGTGCAGAAGCAACAGTGCTTTTGTCCACCTTCTGTTCTTTCTATCTCCAGCCTTCGAACACAGCTGCACCCACCCAAACACAATCAGGTCCTAGCTGCTCCAGTATGTGCAGAATTTTACCAGGATTTAGGTTGTTCTTAGTAGCAAAAGTACAATGCAGAATTTTTTCTTAATGACTTGGATTCAATATCTTCTTCTGTTGTGGGCTTTCTGTGTACTTCTTTTGGAAGCCCATTCTTCAGGAGAGGTCTTCATTTTTCAGCATGGGCTACAGAGAGGGAAAGTCAGGAGCCTAAATAGGCCAACCATGACTGATATCTTAAAGCTAGTTGGTATAAGGGCCTTCCTTCTTCAGGCCCTCTGTGGCTTTAGTTTACTCTTCATAAAATGGAGATTATACTCCGCTGATGAACATGTTACAAGATTATGAGTTGTTCATATAGTCCAGCTATAGTAGAATCACATAGAATCAGTAAGGTTGGAAGGGACCTCTGGAGATCAGCTAGTCCAACCTCCCTGCTCAAGCAGGGTCACCTAGAGCATGTTAGACAGGGTTGCATCCAGGCGGGCCTTGAAGATCTCCACAGAAGGAGACTCCACAACCTCTCTGGGCAACCTGTGCCAGTGCTCTGTCACTYYCWYAGKGAAGAAATTCCCCCTCACGGTCAGGTTGAACTTCCTGTGGTTCGACTTTTGCCCATTGCCTCTTGTCCTGTCACACAGGACAACTGAAAAGAGTTTGTCCCCGTCCCCTTGACACCCTCCCTTTGGATACTTGTACACATTGACAAGATCCCCCCTCAGYCTTCTCTTCTCTTCCACAGGCTAAACAGGCCCAGCTCTCGAAGACGTTCCTCRTAGGGCAGRTGCTCCAGCCCTCTGATCATCTTTGTAGGCCTACACTGGACTCTCTCCAGTAGCTCCATGTCTCTCTTGTCCTGGGGAGCCCAGAACTGGATGCAGTACTCGAGATGAAACCTCCTCAGGGCTGAGTAGAGGGGCAGGATCACCTCCCTCCACCTGCTGGCAACACTCTTCCCAGTGCACCCCAGCATACCATTGGCCTTCCTGGCCACAAGGGCACATTGCTGGCTCATGGTCAACTTGTCGTCCACCAGCACTCCCAGGTCTTTCTCCGCAGAGCTGCTCTCCAGCAGGTCAGCCCCTAGCTTGTGCTTGTGCCTCGGGTTATTTCTGCTTAGGTGCAGGACTCTGCACTTGCCCTTGTTGAACCTCAGGAGGTTCCTCTCCACCCAGCTCTCCAGCCTGTCCAGGTCTCTCTGAATGGCAGCACGGCCCTCAGGTGTATCAGCCACTCCTCTCAGCTTGGTATCTTCAGCAAACTTACTGAGGAGGCACTCTGTCCCCTCATCCAGGTCATTGATGAAGAAGTTGAACAGGATGGGACTCAGTACTGAGCCCTGGGGGACTCCACTAGCCACAGGCCGCCAACTACACTCCACGCCACTGATGACGACCCTCTGAGCTCTGCCTTTCAGCCAGTTCTCAATCCACCTCACTGTCCACTCATCTAACCTACACAGTAGCCTTGTACCTGACGTGTATAATATGCTTTGGTACTCGGTGTAATGTGCTTACATTTTGTGGATTTTTCTAGAATAATCTCTACTGTGAGCTCTTTGGATAGTTGTAAAATTCAATGAATAAATTAGACCTATGTGCTGACTGAGCAGGTAGCAATAACATCAACACATTTATTCACATAATAATGCTAAAATGCCTGAGACCTTAATCAGACATTATCCTACTGTGTATGACTCTGGTTTAATCACCTAATTATTTATTTCATTAATATGTTTTCTTTTTTTTTTAGCAGATACAGTATTTAAGCTATAGTATTTAACAAGCTGTAGTGAACACAGTCCCATTACATACATCACTATAACAGAAACGTGCAAGTTTCACCTCATTTTTCCTAACTAGTAAAGGCAATTAATTGTCCTAATAACAAAACTGATTTCAGTAACAATAGMTTTTACACCAAAATACATACAGAATCACTTCTGAGTGGAGAAGAAAGTGTTCAGCTGGATGACATGGAGGGAAAGATATTCTGGCCAGAAATAAAGGTGAAAACTAGTGGACAGAATAAAAGGGCAATTACATTAGTAGTAAACTAGGATTCAGATACTTGGCTTATTTCTGGGCAATTTTTCAAATTTTGTGCATGACTTTGGACACCTAAGCTGAAGATAATGCATTTCCGTTTTACTTGAATGTGAATAATACTTCCTTGCTTTGTTGGCTGGGTCTGGTTAAATGCTAAGTTTTTTTGGAGAAAGACTTGCTGTTACGTTGTGCCTATACAGCACTTTGCACACTAAGCATAACTAACGTCCCAAACTAGTAGTGTGGTATGAACAGTTCTTGACAACAGAAACCATTCTCAAAAACCAGAAACAAAAATCAGCCAAACACTGATTTTACCTGGACACCAAAATGGCTCAATACACTAAACTACAAGAAATTCAATTTACGCAACCATAGTAACCTCATCAATCTAAACCCAGTGCACTTTTAAAGGAAGAAGAGAATATCTTTATTTTAGACATCCTTTTCTCCTCAACAATTGCTGTGAGCAATGATACACATCAGAGCTGTGACACAGGTCTGCAGCTCTCATTGCTAGCTGACATTTGTCTTCATGCTATCTGTGTTTGTATGTCCAAGACATACAATTCCCGAGAAAATTAAATTAAAAGCACATATTGATTGATTTACTTACTTTCTGGTACCACTCCCTACTGTTTGGAATAGTATACATGCTCAGCTTCTCCTGCATCTACAGGAGGAGGAGGTATTTTCTCATAATTTTTCTGTACAGAGCCCTCTGTGTTTGACTGGTCTGTGTATACCTTAGCCGAGCTGCGATGTGAAATTCATATTCTGGCTCAGGTACCCAGCAAGGCTTCTTCTTGTGCTATGACATTCTTCTTCAATGGATTAAATTGTTCTTCCTATGTATGCTAACTGAGAGAGAAATTCTCATATGTAATTTTCTCTTTAACTAATGCACAAATAAATACAACTTGTCAGCTTTGTACTTGCCTTCAGTCTACATCCTAAGTTAAGGATTGCCTGTGCTGGTAATAGCAAAAGTAACTTTATAATCCACAGTATTCTGTAGCTGCATGAACAGAATACAGTTGTCACTTCCATATTATTTAGTCACTTTTTGCATCTCTGAAGCAGCATTGTGGACATTTCACAAAACAAGTAAAACATTGTGAAGTTTTTATCAAAGCATTGGCAGTAACTGTAAGCTATGTGGGCTTATTGAAGTCCTATCTCAGATCTGTCAAAGTTTTTGTAGTAAGACAGCAGAACACATTACACTGAAGACAGTTCAGGTGGCTCAGGAATAATTATCAGCTGATTTCAATCTCTTTCACTCTAATCTTTTTGTATTAGACTAGTTTGTAAATAATTTGTATCAGATTTTTGGGTGTAAACTAGTGTTTGTGCCTCATGTCGAATTTTCAGTATTTGAGTGAAAAATACAAATTCCCTTTTTAGCCACCAGTGCCAGGGGCAATGGGACCCTTTAGACACTATACTTTTTTGTGATCCAGACTGTTGTATGTTGTATGTAAGCATATTCAAAAGCATATCCATCTGAGGTGACTTCACATCATTCTCCTTCCCTGTCTTCACAGACATGTAGATTTTTTCTTCTTTTTTATGACAAAGAAATTATATAAATTTATTGATGCTGATATTCACATGAACATATTTATAAACCTAGCATAACTTAGGCCTTCCTTGCTGTATTACAAAAGTCTCTTCTGCTGTAGTTACGTATGTCTGGCTATGTAGGAAGAGTCTTCTTGTGTAAGACAACATGTTGACTGAGTAGTTGCATCCAGCTGGGTGGCCGGACCATCCTCTGGATAACCTACCTGAGTCAATAGAGGCTCCTTTCTGTCCTCATGCTGTCTCCACACAGCACAACGGCGATCAGACAGAAGAGGGGAGGACATGTTAAAGTTTTCACACCCTGCCCTAACATACCTGTGTATGTGGAATTTTAAAATGTATACATTAGCAAAAGGATTAAATCTTTAATACTTTACAAAAGAGCAGGTATCACTTCTGCAATTTGACAGAATAAACTTTTTTGTTAGTGGTACTTGGCCTAGACTAAGCAGTAGGCTGGGGGTGGGGGTTAGACTTAGAAAGTAATTTCTTCATCTGTCTTCTTCCTTCCTTCCTGCATGTATGTAGTAGTTCTTAGAATTAATGTGATTTATCCAGGTATTGTTTCACACTAATTTGACGCAGTTGCTGCATAGCATGGAAAATAAAGATGCTGACATCAATCTAAAATGCTATAGGGAAAATTAAAAGCACCAAAGTATTCATTAAAGTACCCTTTCAACTTGATGAGCTGCCAAATGGAGCTAGCTGGCAAAATTGTGACTAAACAACTCGTGCTGGAATTTTCTCACTCACTGAATTTAAAATGTGTCAGAGATAAGGTTTCATTTCAGCAAAGAGTCTTTCAGAAACCCAGTGAAGTGGCAGCTAGTTTCTTGCCAGCTTCTCTGTCCTCCTCCTCACCAGTCTGCTAAGAAAACTGCTGTGGCACTGGCAAAACAGTCTTTTTTTCCTGGACTGGTCTAGAGTCAAGGCACCTTGCCTCTTTGCTGTTTCAGGCTTGCTTCTGAAGACATCTGGATTTCAAAATATGAAAATATTCAGAGAGACAGAATTTCCTCTTTCCATATAGCTCTATTGCCAAGGCAACCTCGCCATAAAGAGTAGTTCAAAGAAATTGGTTAGTGCTGTCTATTTGAAATAGAAAGGTGATCAACAGGAATATCTAACAATAAAGTGGCAGGAATTTATTGCTTTATGATAAAGCAGTTTTCAATTTGATACATTGAGGAATGAATGTAAAATGAAAGCCTTCAAGGTTAACTTAACGAAATGTTGTAAACCTGTGTGATCACTAGGCCTGATCAGCTCTTTGACTGGCACTTGCACAGACAACTTAAGAGATGAAGGGATCATACTAACAAGYAAGGGTACGGGTGAAATGACCTTGTATTGCGTCACGATGAACAGATAAGCTACTGCAGAGCTATCAAACAACAGCAAGAGATTTAAATAAAGACTCCTTTTACTTCAAAATGCACATTTCATCAGCTAGCAGATAAAAATGCTGATGGAAGAACTGTGTCTTGTGGAAGAGACATAGAATTGTGCAAAGTTTTATACAGAGAGAGGGACCCAAGAGAAACAACTTGCTCAAGTAGATTGTTGGGTTAAGGTAGATGAGCACCTGCCTGCCCCACTGTGCTTGGTA
>NW_028185239.1:1624140-1671088 GCF_003343005.1 Rhea americana | reverse complement strand
TTTTTTTTTTCCCAAGGCAATATTACAAAAATTCAAAGAGCAAATATTACAAATTCTATTTGGGTGGTGAGAAGATACTTACGCTGATTTGGTTAAAAATGTCATATTTTGACAGGAAGCTTTACATCATTGTCCAGGTTGCTGGCTGTTCCATAAAGGGAAGAATGTATCAAATACTCCTTTCTATTCAATGGGTCGCTCCCTGAAGTAAAAACATTTGACTGAGAGGCTGGCTGAGGCTGTTATCATATGGCCAGTGAGGCTGTCTCTGGGTTTGTAACAATTCAAGTCTTGTCAGTGGCAAGCAGCCTGTTAATTCCATTTCTTTGAAGTCCTGTTTAGAGAAGGCACTGTGAAATCCAGAAATAAAACAGCAATACAGCTGTCTGCATCTCAAATGAAAATTACCTGAATGAACTTTTTCTGTATTTCAAGGAACCAGTAACTGAAACTCTAAAACTCACTTTGAGAAGAAATGTTTGTGCCACAAGCATAAGACTTGTTTTTCACAAGCGAATCTTTTGTTATCGTAAAGGTAACTGCTTCTCAGAAACTGCATGCCTGTGCTAAAGGCTTTTAAATAACTGAAAAATACGTTGAATACTTTTGTTCCACCACCAAAAGTGATGTTTAGCCTCAAATCATCAAAGTGTTTAGATAATGAATACCCATTGATTCCCCTGCAAAGGACTATAGGAGGAKAGAGATTCTCAGTTCTGATTTCCTTCCACTTAAATCACAGCTATAAAAAGTGCATGCACAAATTGCACATTGGAGGCATCTCAGTTTATACATTTTATATTGCTTTTATTTTGGCTTAATGGGCATGCTGTTAAGGCCAAGCTCTCGATGGGATAAGAAATGTCTTAAGTGGATGCAGAGAATATCTTGGGCRAGAGCTGGAGAGAAACCAAGTGCAAGGCAGGTGAGCAGGCAGCATCCTGGCTGGTACTCAGCTTTCGTGAAAGAGCACGTATGCTAGGGAATAGATCTAAGCCCTTTGCTTTGCCTTAAGCTTAAGGGGTGCTGTYGTGGGCCTTGTGTTTGAGAATGCGATCGAATTGCAGACCCATTGCACTCAGCCTATTAACAGCAGTACGTGCGCGTCAGAGAATAGCCACACGAATGAGTAAAGCGTTCAGAACCACGCGTTACGGTCGAAGATGCCAACAGGCTCAATCTGTTTATTCTAACAGAGAGAAGGTTAGGAGGGGGCTTAGTTACAGTTTTTAAGTAACTACATAGGGAACAGCAATGTGGTATTTACAAAGCTCATCAATCTAGCAGAGGAAAATATAACAAGAGCCAATGCTTAGATAATGAAACAGGATAAATTTAGACTAGAAATCAGGTACAAATATTTAGCAGTGAGGGTATTTAATCTTTGGAAGAACTTAAACTTGCCAAGAACTGTGGTGGATTTTTCATTGCTACAATCTAGTTCAAACATAATTCAGGGAATCTCTATAGCTTATACGATGCAGGACATCAAAATAATGAATAGGCATGTTGCTTCTGGCTATATTGTGCATGAATCCACTTTGGTGCACAGAGCTTTCTGYCTCTGCAAAGGCAGGAAACTTGTTTAAGAACCTGATTGTGGATTTTGGCTAGCAGTATTTTGGAATTTTTCACCCAAATGATACTCTGTTGTGAAGTGTAATTTYCAAATGGGGAAAAAGCATGGTAGCAATTTTTTGAAGTGTCATATTTCTCTGATAGAGAATTAAAATTAAAATTGCTATTTTATTTCRTGTTAGTTGACCTGAATCAAAGTATTGATTTTTGTTTTGACACTGATCTAAATTATTTTGCTTCAGATCAATATTAAATAAATATAAAATAAAAGAGCATTTTGCCATAGATAAATTCCACCTTTACAGAACTTATTTTCTTCTATAGACTAGGGTTTCAGTCAAATGAGTATTCCCTAAGATGTTTCCTGGAAACATTATACTCACCTGAGCTAATATATGCTATGGATGGCTTTATTTCAGTCCTGATGCCTGCCTGTCCACTTGCCGTGGAGACTGGAAGCACAAGTGGATTAAGGGAAGAAGTTTAATGCTAAAATAAAAGTGAATAACCAAACCATTAATTTTTAATAAATTCAGATATTTGACTGACTAGGCCAAAATGGAACCTTCTGACATTCCTGAATGCRTTTTGTTCCTTGGAATTTGTTTAATGTTTCTACTCTACTTCAGGATCAACTCAAATCTTGCAACAGTAGAATTATCAGAAAGTTAGAAATTCTGTTATGTAGTTGTGCTTTTTCTTTGTTACAAAACAAGTAGATCTTGGAGTAAACTTCTGTGAATGGAAAGGATGCAAATTCCATATTATGACAGGTGAAACTTGAAGAAGTAGGTGAAACTTCCAAGGCTGAGCTGCCATAAGCAGTTCACATAAAAATCAGAATTCTGAAATCCCTTGACTCCTCATGCCCACCTGTTTTCCCTGGAAGGCACCAGCTCTCTTCCAAATTAAAAAAGCAAACTAGCCCCAGCTAGCCTTTAAAATGCCTTCTTTTCATTGCCCTTAAAAATACTGTTGTAGGCCCAAGCAGGCTTGGCAGTCTCTCCAGGCATTAAGTTAAAATTTACGGGGTTCCAGAGAACACTGAAAATTAAGTGTTGTTAGGCTTTCAGGATGCACTTCTGGAAGAAGAGACTGGTACTAAATGAAGTAAATCTTTTACAGTGGAGAGATTCAGAAGGAGGATAGGAAAAATGCAGAAAGGAATTAAAAACATTATGAGAAAACTGTGGTAATATTCTGTCAGAGAATGATGACCACAGCAGAAGAGAAGGCATAAGGAATAGTTTTATTAGAATTAGTTTAAAAAGAGGAACTATGAGTTTTGAGCATTATTTTAAAAATAAAGTTGCATTTTTAGTATTTTAATTTTGTGATTCATTACAGTGGAGGAAAATATTCCTTCTTATTTATTCCTCCCCTTTCCACTAAAGACAGGAAAAGGAAATACTTTTAATAAAGTAAAATTTAGGCTTTTCCTTATCAAGAGAAAATGGGAAAAGGATTTAAACCTTTTTTACTGAAATTTTCATTAAAAGGGGAACATTGCCTTTTTTCTCCTCTCCTGAAACTATAATTTAGATTTAGTCAAAATAACATGTTTGGCTATTTCTTTTCAGTTGACAACTTCAATTAAACACAAAATTTAAAAGAATTTAGAAATTATGTTCTCACAGGCAAGACAAATTATGTGACATTTTTGTTGACTGTCTTGTTGATAAAAGTGAATTTGGTAAGAAAAGTTCTATTATGACGGAAATTCTAAGCTTTTTAATTTTTTCTTCTAATGTGATAAAAGTGCCAACATTTTGGAATTTCTTATAAAGGAAAATGTTCTGAAGATATTTTAGGACTTGCACATTATCTTCCTTATAATGAATAATTTAAGTGTGCAATTTATTAAAAATATATATTTTTCAATTTTAAGAAAAGTCAGTGACATTGAAYCCTCAGGAAAAATGAATTGGATTAATAAATGGGTGCTTTTGAACTTTTCAACAAATTGTTACTAAAAAGTAGCTGCCTTATAGTCCCAGAAATCTAGTCAGATTTATTCTACTTCCTTCTTGAACCTTTTTTAATAGGCATATTTTTGAGAATTTATCAGCAAACAATATACAGAACACGTATCTAGAACAATTTAGGGTGGTGAAACAGCATATTGATCAAGCTGATCACTAGATAGATTACTACTCACAGTGTGTCTTGCTATACGGTTACCTTACATTCCTTGAGATCCTGTGATCACTGCAACTCCAATGCCAGTCCAGTCTTCAGAAAGGGCAAGAAGGAGGACCCAGGTAACTATAGGTCGGTCAGCCTCACCTCCATCCCTGGACAGGTGATGGAACAGCTCCTTCTGGATGTCATCTCCAGGCATATGCAGGAAAGGAAGGTGATCAGGAGTAGCCAGCATGGATTCACCAAGGGGAAATCCTGCTTAAGCAAYCTGATGGCCTTCTGTGGTGGAATGACTGGCTGGGTAGATGAGAGCAGAGCAGTGGACGTTGTGTACCTTGACTTCAGCAAGGCTTTTGATGCTCTCCCATAACATTCTCCTAGATAAGATCAGCAAGTGTGGGTTAGATGAGAGGGTATGGAGGTGGATTGAGAACTGGCTGAAAGGCAGAGCTCAGAGGGTCATCATCAGCGGCGTGGAGTCTAGTTGGCCTGTGGCCAGGGCTCAGTACTGGGTCCCATCCTGTTCAACTTCTTCATCAATGACCTGGATGAAGGGACAGAGTGCGAGTTTGCTGAGGATACCAAGYTGGGAGGAGTGGCTGACAAACACCTGAGGGCTGTGCTGCCATTCAGAGAGACCTGGACAGGCTGGAGAGCTGGGCAGAGAGGAACCTCACRGGGTTCAACAAGGGCAAGTACAGGGTCCTGCACCTAGGSAGAAATAACCCRAGGCACAAGTACAAGCTGGGGGCTGACCTGCTGGAAAGCAGCTCTGCSGAGAAGGACCTGGGAGTGCTGGTGGACRACAAGTTGACCATGAGCCAGCAATGTGCCCTTGTGGCCAGGAAGGCCAATGGCATCCTGGGGTGCACTGGGAAGAGTGTTGCCAGCAGGTGGAGGGAGGTGATCCTGCCCCTCTACTCAGCCCTGGGGAGGCCTCATCTCRAGTACTGTGTCCAGTTCTGCGCTCCCCAGTACAAGAGAGACATGGAGCTACTGGAGAGAGTCCAGTGTAGGCCTACAAAGATGATCAGAGGGCTGGAGCATCTGCCCTATGAGGAACGTCTTCGAGAGCTGGGCCTGTTTAGCCTGTGGAAGAGAAGAGAAGGCTGAGGGGGGATCTTGTCAATGTGTACAAGTATCCAAAGGGAGGGTGTCAAGGGAACGGGGACAAACTCTTCTCAGTTGTCCCGTGTGACAGGACAAGAGGCAATGGGTGAAAACTGAACCACAGGAAGTTCMRCCTGAMCGKGAGGGGGAATTTCTTCCCTGTGAGAGTGACAGAGCACTGGCACAGGTTGCCCAGAGAGCTTGTGGAGTCTCCTTCTGTGGAGATCTTCAAGGCCCGCCTGGATGCAACCCTGTCTAACATGCTCGAGGTGACCCTGCTTGAGCAGGGAGGTTGGACTAGCTGATCTCCAGAGGTCCCTTCCAACCTTACTGATTCTGTGATTCTATGTGAGATGTTATATAGTGTTACGTGGTTATTTGGTAAGCASCTCAGGTCACTACTTTATATTCAAATAAAATTGTTTTTAATAGAGCTGATTGAACTATTGAACTAAAAGAATATTAATTATGAATTCAGCTGTTTCTTCTTTTGAATCATTCATGAAATAGTCTTGATTGCTGTGAATGCAATTTTTATTTGCCAATAGTCACTGAAGTTTCAAAGAATAACTTAAGAAAAGCTTAAGGATTTTTTCAGGACTGTCTGCCTGGATATTATTCTTTATTTATGTTGAATGATTAATCATATGACATGCTTTAAGCAACCTGACTGGAAGACTGATRTGTCTTAATTACAGAAAAAACAAACACAAAAACTATCAAGAATTAATTATGGTAAAATCCTTCAGTCCAACATACTTACATACAAAATGGTTAAGAGGGCATGCATCTGGCCTCAGAACTTTCTGCTTGAGGATTTGGTAACTTTTGCACAAATGAAAACTCAGCTCATTGAGCCAAATAAATTGCTATAAATCAGTTATGCATACATTGCAGATTTTATTTAATGGGAGCGTATAAAATATGGAAATATGTTTATAATTATAATCAAGCACCCTATTCTATATGACAGTGCTGATTTTGGACTCCTCTGAGGTCCCTTCGGGTCTTTACATTTAATGTATTAAGGTATTAATGTAACATGCTTTCACCTGTTGTTTTATGCCTAATTATTCATTCAAGATGTGCATTATTCAACGTACGGCCTGTTACTTTCATTTAACAGCAGCTACTATTAACAGCACCGTAGCAGTTCTGCCCATGCAGAAGTCAGGCGTGGTTTATCCCCTTTCGTCAGAGCTCCACCTTGCTGTCCTCAGCCCACCCCTTCAAATGCAAAACAAAAGCAGCAGCCCTTTAGGCCCGAGCTTTATGTTCTCAAATAACTCGGAAATTAATCTATACAGAGGAGAAGATGTTGGGATTATTGCTTGCTACCTCCTTTCAAATGCTGCAACTAATTAGAAAGGAAAAAAAAAAAGAAACAAACAAAAAAGCCCATTTAAGACTTTATATATATATAGTTCTGTCATTCAAAACTTGTTGCGTATGGGGTCTGCTTCAGCACACCGGATGGCCTGCTAAGCTCTGACCAGGTTATTTTTCTAAACCTTGAGTGCTGTTACAGGTTCATTAGGCTGCATGCTGCATCTGCCAACATCTGCTAAGATACATGCACACATTCACTGGGCTCACAGAGAGCCTGTGTCCAAGAACAAATCTTTTGACTGGTTGATAATGAAAAACAATTCTCCAGAAAACCTCAGAACTTTCTGGACATACATTTGTTCGGTATCTGATGTTTTGAGGGATGTTCTTTGTAAGATTTATTATTTATTGGAGAATTGTATTGGAAATACCAATTGAAGGAAATAAATAACTTTAAAGTAATACGAAATAGGGTAGTATTTCTTTGTAAGAATTGGATCACAGTGGGTATGGATTTTTCCAAAGTCCTGATCATTTTCAGTTCCATCAGAAATCAATGGAAAATGCAGCTGCTCAACACCTCTAAAATCAGACCCTCTAGGAATCTGAATAGTAATGGCAATTACATTATCAAGAGCAAAATTACTAGACCTATAAATTTCTTGCTTCACAGTTATTCTCTGAAAAGTGATTTTCTAAAAATGATGTCTTGGGGTTTTCAATTTTAATGCAACTCAGGGACTTTCAGCTCACTTGTTCATTTCAAGAGAACAGAGTATTGCTGTTATACTAGAGACCTTAAAGTTAATCCTCCCCCCTCCTCGTCCCTTTTTCTTACAGGTGTCATCAATGGAAATTCTGGGGGGTTAAAAATCTGTCTCTTAGTTGCTCTAGCTATCACTACTCTGCTATGAGAAGAAGCAGATAGAAGGCTATAGCTAATCAAACAATGAATATCTATCAACAATCTCATGCTATTGCGAAAGACAAACACCGTATTGGGTATGTAAACAAGAACTAGTACTCGTGACGCACGTGATGGATATAGTTCTCCATTCTCTTCAAAAGTGGTGAAGCTATGGCTAAAATATTCAGTCTAATTCTGGATACTGCAGTTCAGCAGGTATTGAGATTAGGAGAAGAGAATCTAGAGGGAGGTGAAAAGAAATACTCACCAGAAAAGGCTGCGGGAAATGGGTTGTTAAGTCCACACAGGCTGTGGGACTGCTGCAGGCTGGGAACAAGCTGCCATCAAGAGCAGGTGCAACATGTCTTGGCTGCATTACAGGAGTTGACCAAACCTTCTTAGGTCCCTTCCAGCCCTGTTTTCATTGATTCCATGGTTATTTTTAAAAAGCCTTCCACAGATCTCATTGGCTTGAACCAAAATGTTGCAAGGGAAGTTTGATGCAGCAAGAAAGAGCAGGATCTGTTCTTTCTCTAAGCCTGCCCCCCAAACCACTGATCTATTTGCTGTTTCTGGGCAAGAACATTTTCTCCTTTTACTTCATCTTTTTCACAAAAAGTCTTGAAAGGCTTTGAATTTATGCTTGGCCTTTTTAATTTTTTTTCTTTAAAAGCAACAAAATAAAATCTAAACCTGCACAAGAAAACAAATTTCTATTCTGTTCTGACATGGTAAGAGCAGCACTAATCAGGCAGTCCTATTTCAAAACCCATTCTTACAGAGCTGCTTCCTGTAGATGTTCAATGCGGACAAACATCACATTCACAAACTGCGAAGGAAGACAACAGTGTGTAAAGACAGACACATCTGGCAACTAGAAGAAGACAGAAAAAGATCCCTAGTAAAATAAACCAAAAGTAGGGCTTCCTATCTCACAAGGTTTCAGACCATTTTCCTATTCTGAACAAGGTTGTAATGTTGAAGATCTCAAAAATATTTCTAAACCAATGACCTAGGTTGGAAAGGAAAGGATGTGGTAAACAGAATTTTGTCATTGATTTCATTACAGTWCAGAGTGTTGTGTACTTTTCAGCATAAATTCCTGAGTGTTGCAGTGTTTCAGAAAAGTTTGTTTGAACTAGAATACCTCAACAGTAAAAACAAAATTTAAAAACTTTTATAAGTTATAAATGAGGTTACTTGTAGAAGCAGATCTTTTACCTGCAAAAAGTTTCAATTTTGATGAATCAACAAAAATAGATTTATTGTAGAAAACTCTGCTCACAACCCTGGAAACTTGTTTGAGTAAAATAGTAGAACATAACTATCTGAACGTACAGGCATTGTCTTGACAGCGCCTGTATTTGTCACTTCATTCATTTCAGTGGATGCCTTGTCAGCAGGCTCTTGATTTCCAGATTTTTGTTGCAAATTACAGCTCTACAAAGTCAGCTTTAACCTTACTTCTGTCTTTTTGTATTATCTGTATTCTTCTTAATTAAGTGGCAAAATTCATTCCCATTAAATCAATGTGATATGGTAAGAGGTCTATATCTCTATCCCATGCTCTTCAGTGCCAAAATTTTGTTAGTAAAACAGCATTTGATTCCCAAGAAATTGTGTTGTCTTTTTTTTTTTTTTTTTTTTTTTTTAGTCTATGATAGTTTAGATAACATCTTTGCTGACTTTGTGTTTGTTACAACAGCTTGTTTCTTCCTCCAAGCAACAGATACCAACCTTTTTCTCATCTATAGTTATTCTTCGGCATTTCAGAATTTAGCAGGCAGCTGTGTTAAATACGTTATTGGAGAGACCTCTGCGTCTGTGTAATAGCACTTGTGAAATCAGTATCATTTAGCTATCTGTGGGTATGGCCTTCAATATTCTGGRTAGTTGGTTCATTTTGGGAAGTGTGCAGATATTACAGGAAAACTCATTCATAAGTTTTATTAATACAGTTGTATTAATCTTTTTACTGCCATATTTACAGAACTCTTGTGTTTCTTACAGGATCAATAGATAAGAAGGAAAAGAGCAGAAGAAATTTTTAAAAATGCATTTGAATTCTTTCACCATAAGGAATGCATTAAGAAAAATTAAGCCAGCAACAGATGACTCAGAAATAGTATAGGAATTTCACARTGGGCTTTCTCTTTTGGGAAGCGCTGTCCTGGTGAAGCCAAAATTATTTCTATGCATTGCCCAAACTTAATTTGGAATTAGGACTTGTTTCAGTCAATAGCAGGTGCACAACCTGAAAGAAAATGAAATTTTGAAAATCGTTTCCAGTATTTCCCATCCCATTATGTTAGGCCATGACAGGTTATGCTGTGCTTCATTGGGTTACATAGTATCATGTTGAATATAAAGCCAACATTATTTAATGCAGAATGACTTACAAGGAGTGGAGGGACAGAGGATTGTGCTGTGAGTAGTTCCTAAACTAAAGCTTTTTCACCACTTAGAAAAAAAGAGTTGTTTTTGGTGTAGAATGAGATAACCATATCAAGTAGTCATCATAAAGCTACTAGCAGTAGCTGATTAAAAATACATTTGAGCACTTCTTGAATCTGGGTTTCATAGGTTGCTAGCTTGAGAATGTGCATAAAATGCTTTACATGCAACCACTTAGTATACTTCTGCCAGCTTGATTAAAAGCTGGATATGATACCCCTAATTAAAAAGTGAGATTATCAGGAGAAAACCCTGCTGAGATCCCATTATGATGGATATTGAGATAGTGAAACAATTACAATTGTAGTCCATATGACTGTCAAAATAAATGAATGAAGTCTTGCCAGCAGAAATTATAACGCTGTTAAACAAATGAGATTAAATCCGGAAAACAAACAACACACATAAATGTGTCAGTTCTGCAGTTCTGACCAAAGTAGGGAAACCGAGCTGAAACTACTAGAACAGTCTACCGGTGCATTTAGTGTGTATCAGAGCCACAGGGTATTTTAGTCCTGCCTCTGAATTGTTCTAAAATGAACCCACTGGTACAATAATATGCCTTATTTAATTGTTCTGCACGTTTCTTTTCTATTGTATAATTTTTAGAGTAGAACCAACCTGGACTGATGGAGCATAAGACAATATCTGTTGTATCTCCTAGCAGTGCTGAAGTTGGGTTTGGCTATCTGGAAGAACTTCATTAGCTGTTATCAGCCTCAATATAGATTTCCAGGAAAATAAATCACTGAGGACCAGATCATCAATGCATCATGATTTAGCAGAAGAAAATGAGCAGAAGGTATAACATGGTGAGAGGAGTCCTGGTTAATGGTTTGGGTTTTGCATTCACCTTTTGGAAACCTGCTCCTGCAACTTATAGTCAATTATTTATAGAAACTCCACTGCTTTCTAAAATGTTTTTATTTCTTCTCAGCCCATTAATCTGTCATGATGTGATGTAATGTGCAGGATTCCAGAGTTGCACAAATTTGGGAACAGGGCTAATCTTATGCTGATATAACTCCTAATTTTTCATTACAGTTCCACTGTATCCCAGATCATGGTAAAACGCAAATACAGCAGTTTTCAGGCATGTAAGATTTTAAGGTAATCTTTGAAGAACATGTCTGGATAAACTCAATCACTTTAGGTACCATCACTTTAGGTACCACCAAGGTGCTTGAGCATGCACCTAACTGGAAATGTGCAAGCAGTCACACGGGCACTGGGGCAGCAGGCTTCTGCTGTATCAAAGTTTTGCCACTGTAGCAGACAGCTTCTAGGCTGCTTTTGGAACTCGAAGAGTTAGACTTCCTCCAAGCAGGGTTTATAAGCAGTGCAATAGTAAAGAGGGAGCCACTTGAATAACAAATAGAAAAAGTGGGAATATAGATTAAATCCTCTTCCTCCACTTCATTTTCAGGCTTACAGTCTTGCCTGCGTTCCTAGGGAGATTCTTTCTCTGGGATTTAGAATTCAAACCAGTCTTCTTCAGGTGATGTGTGTTAAAGCACTTTTTTTTTTTTTTTTCCCCAAAAATCAAGGAAATACTCTGCTTTCTTCCAAAAGACAACTGAAGGAAAGAAGTACTCATACTAGTCCCTGTTTGTCCAATAGCTTTGTAGCTAGAGCACAGATTGTAAGACAAAGAAAATAAAATCAATGCATTCTTTTATCCAAGGGGTTTCAGACCTACATCTTCCAGGAAAATGAAGTACTTGGACACTGATCTTCAATATCTTGGGTGAGCCCAAAATGACTAGTTTATGGATAGGAAGTGGTAGTTCTACTACTAGGTAATCTCTTTCTAGACTTTGGTAGAAATTGGCAGCTGATCTTGTAGGCCTCTTTTGAAATTATCAAAGTCAGCATGCACAGCTTTTGGCTTGGAAACATTTAGCATTGAGGTATTCAGAAACAGAAAACTGGCTGCTTTGGAAATTCTTGTATAAAAAGTGTGGGTATCTGAGATTTTAGGTGGCAAGCAGCAGCTTTGAAAATGCCTTTTGTACTTTGTAATACAGGTACCTAATTGTAATACAGGTACCTATATTATTTTTGAGAATATGGCTCATATTCGAGTACTTCACTGAATCAGCCCTTAATTAACTGAAAATCTGAGAAGTATAAATGCATTAAGGGTTAATGTTACAGCAACTTCAGTGATCCAGTACAGTTCTGCTTAGTTACAAACACATTACAAAGAAGATGCAGAACAGCCGTTATACGCAGTCACATATAGTAGTGTTATTTAACATGTGACCTAGTGGCTTATCTAGTGCAGATGTTTTCAACTGAAATAAGCACATAAAACTTGCCATCTCCTGGCACAACTGGCAGAACATTATTTCTGCTAGAAAAATAAATTATGTGCTGCACAGACATTTCATCTGTCACAGACATGATCCATAAAACTGGAAAACTTTTCTCTACTGGAAACTTGCCTAGGTAAAAAGAAATGAGAAGACAGTGCATTTTTCATCTTTTATTTTAAACATCTCTGGCATTAACATATACAGTTGTTAGGTTCCTTTATTATCCCTCTTATCTGATAAGAGATCAAATACTATGAATTTTGTTACAGCTGCCTTTAAACAAAATTTCCATTGAGAAAAGGAGATACAGGTTTAAATACTAGAGCTCTGTTCCCAATCTTTGTAAGCCAACTTGATATGTAATTAGTGTAATATTATATAAATATCAAGTGATTAATTACACTACTGTCAACCAAATGAAACACTAGGTTTTTAATTTGTGTAAGGATTTTAGGTCCAGTGTCATAGACAGTCTCAAGCTTAGAGAATTAGTTTTTTTCACAACTAAATTCCTCTTGTAGTTTCAAATGGATAAGCTCATCATACGTTATCTCCAGCTACCTGTTCTATAGTCTGATCCATTAAGGAACAGATCTCACTTAGAGGTGGCTGCATTTCTGGGCGGGTTTAGTTAAGTGTAAGTTCTCTACAACTAATTTTTATGGCATTTTGAGATCCTTCTGAAATAAAGGTAGTGTTTAATGTTGAAAAGTCATTTTTAATTATAAATAAGAATAATAGTAGTGACTTGAAATGCGTGCTTTTATTCTAGTAGGCAATAGTCTATTAAAAATAGCAATAGCAAGTTATTTAAATACAGCACTAGTTACATGTCATACATCTTTGCTCTTAATTATTTTGCTTCATCCCACTGGAGCAGTAAGCAGCTGTGTTATAAGACAGTCAGCTACTCTTCAATAATAATGATGCTTCAGTGTGCTAACTGTTAAACTCTTGGATTTGTGAGGACTTAAATGAAGATGTCTGAGAGAACAGGAAATAAACATGCTAGTATTGGATCCAGTGAGCCTTTCGCAGAATAATAAGCCTATTGGACATAAAGCCAAACCTTTTTAGCCCCTTCTGCTTCTTAGRAAGTCCATCTCTTTAAGAAATGATGTAGCACCCCTCTCCCAACAGGATTTAATGATGAGTCSTACCTTTGGAGAACAACAGACAAGCTACAATTTATGTTTATAGGGAAGGGTTACTATCTCCTTCTGTCTACTTTTCATTTGTAGAATTTCTCTTTCAGTACATTGGAGATGACGTTTGCCTATGATGCAAAGAAGGGTTTYCCCCCCGCAACTTTTCTTTAAGTTAAAATAAAAATAGAGCCAGATGCTAATTAGACATTACAGTTCCTTGAAGCAGAAATCATCTTTTTCTTCCTGTTTTTCTGTGGTATTTTGCCCAATGTGATCACGACRYATGCATAGTAAAATCAAAATAACGKTTATCTAGAGTTCACATAAAGTTTCAAAGATTTTATATGATGCTCTATTGGGTGAGGTGAAAGGTTTGAATAGCCCGGTATCCTGTGCATCCTGTGCCTAGCAATGGTAATTACACAGTGCTTGTGGCACACAGAAACAGAATTCATAAGAAGATGTATCRATGCCTTTCTTTGGCTTGGAGATTTTTTTGATATATTGTTTTATATCAAAAATTAGGTGTTTTGCTTTCTGCTCTTGGGTGGTTTCCTCTTGCTTAGCTTTCATTTTCATGCTCTGTTTAACAGCTGAAAGAAATAGGTGAAAGACTTCAGTGGCTAGTTTTAATCATGTGCTTCATAGTCTCTGCTTTCCTTTATATGGCYCTCATCCTCCAGTGCTACAGAATCAGGTGTAGAACATTAGCACCGATGCCTTTTGAACTGCAGCATTAGCACAAGTGTTGTGTGATTTGATGGTCTGCTGAAAGTTCTGGTTTCAAGGGAACAGGTAAGGAAACTTATGCTTTTTAGTAAGTTTGTTAGGCCTGGGATTACAGAGAGAAAAACTTAAAACTCCAACTTAAGTGTGTTTTAAAAGTGTAAAGTCTAAAAGAGAAATAAAAAAGCAAGCTTTATCTTTCTTTGACAATATGTTACGTTTATGGGGAGACATGCTCAGTTTTTAATATCTGTTGGTAGCAAGAGTATATTTTCCCATTTGCAACTTACCTCTCCCTTCTCATGTATGTGTACCAGCAGAGAATAAGACCTAGTGAAGAATGGTGTGAGCAATTCTTAAAAAATCCAGAGKGAAGAATAAAGGATTAAAAAAGAAAGAAAGAAAAAAACAGTATTAAAAGCTTTAGAGCAAAGATTGTACTGACTAACTAGATACCTGCATAAAGTAAGGTAGGAGAATATTTATGCATCAAAATATAATACAGCACAGAAATATGTGAAATCACTTTAAGTAATTTAGCTCTTGTATTGGTAGTCATTTAGACCTCATAGCATGGAGTTCAACATGGGATAATGTATCCTGATAAAAGGTTAACTGACTTAAGGCTGGATGGTGTATTTTGCACCGCAGCGTAGCAAAGGCATCCACAGAGAGTATAATGATATGATTTGGTTATGAGGCACTGATTTGTACAAACTGCACCTCATTTCATGCATGTGTTTTCTTACTGATGTTGGTGACCTCAGCCTGAATTGCAGAATTGTAACGATAGCATGAAAATTTCAGAACATAGTTTGATCTTTCCTGGCTTGTCTGTCTGTTATTTGGTTAGCCACCATTAAGAAATGCATGGCAGACTTTGCTATTTGAGGTTTAGAAGTTCTTATTAATTTAGCTTGCCAGCTTTGGGAAGTTGCCAACTAGATCTCAATCCAGACTTGCAGAAAGCAAGTGTGTATTAGTGTTCTGATGACTGTTTCCTGGGTTTTGGGGGGAAAAAAAAACAAGACAAGTCAAGCTGAAATTCTTCTGTGAGGTTTGGGAGTGTGAAAGATATGGGGACTTGCAGGAAAAAAACTACTTGAAGAGTGTGGCTAGGAGTAGCTCTGGAAGGTCATTTAGAGATAGGTACTTCAGAAAACAGTGCTAGTGGCCCTTACAGATAACAACATTATATGAATATGAGTGAGTAAGCACTGTAAATCAGGCCTAAAATTCCCACTGTATTTGCTGCTGTGCAACATGCCTGTGACAAGAACTTGGATTTGAGGCGTCCCRGGGTTGCAGAAAGATAGTACAGTGAGTATGAAGCAAGGTGAATGTAGTAGCAACTACAAAAACAGAAGTCTTTCCTGGTTAAACCTGGAGTCAAATCCAAAGTTCTCTATTTCTGGAATTTTCTGTTTAGTGTTTTAGTTTCTTGGATGATGAGCCTTGTCAGTGGATATAGTTCTGTGTTCAAACTTTCCTAAATTAAACAGAAAGCATAAACAAAAAAGACCCTTTGGGGATAAGCTGTTAAAACGATAAGTGCTCACTATCTCCATTGTACAAGAAATGAGATTTGTAGTCAAAGCACTGCTGAAAGGAACCAAGACTCATGTTGTATTCTTACCAGTACAAGTGACTTTTGTGCATGTTTTTTTTTGTTTGTTTGTTTGCTTTTTTGAGGGGAAAAATGTGTAGTATGCAATTCTCTCCCTTTGCGATAGGGATAATGTAGCTTCTCCTACCTAGAAGGCTCACTTGGACAATTGCATYGAACACTGACATGCAACAGTGATGTGGCACCTCAGAGAAAGCGTTACAAATAATTTTAGAACCCTGAAGGTACATTATTCTCGTGAACAATATTAAGTGATAAAAAGCAATTATTAAAAAAAGAGAGAGAGAGAGAGAGAGAGGGGGAGCTTCTCTGTTCAACACCTTGTAAAAATTCTGTCTTTCCCTGTCAGGGGCATACTCAGATGATGTTTTTTTGTAAAGTATTTGCAATAATGTCTATTGAAGAGCAAAGCTGTTCTCCTCTGGCAAGCATGAGTAGCCAAGGCTGTCACAGAGATATCTTCCCTCTCTCCATTACCTACTGTGGGATGCAGAATTTTGCCAAGGGTATGTGAAGAGCATTTGTTCACTTGCAGTTTCTGAAATCAAATGGGCTGCTGGTGACATAGGAGCTATTGACTTTTAACATCAAGGTTTAAAAACAATTTCCATCCTCAGTAACCAAACTTCAACAGGAGAACTACTCATTAATGAAACATTGTCAGGATAGATGCAGTTTTTCCATATCAATAGAAGGGGAAAGTGTAAGGTAGAGTAAAGTGTAAGATTTACTACCTTAGTATCTTCTGTACCAATATCTATATATATATAGGTAATATGTTGATCTGGTCTTTCTGATAAATTAACTGAATCTTTCATGTGTATTTGCTGAGGGTTTTTTGGAGGGGAGTATTATGAGGCTGTTGAAACCAAAAACTTAAGTTTTCATTTTACTCAAAGTTGAGGAATGGATAAAAGTGAAAGCAGCATGTTGTGGGTTTAGATACTGAGGGCTTGTGCTAAAGATGAGGTCCAACACTGTCCTGTAGTTGCTCGACCACTGCAACAGAAGAACAGGGAAGGTATTGATGTTGTACATGTGCCTGTCTAGTTGTTTAGACCCTCTGTAGATGTCCCCACTTCCATGTCTCATTCATCCTGCAGCTATGTCCAAGACATAGACTTAGTAGGGACAGAGAAGGAACTTCTGCTGTGTTAAGAAGTGAACTGGGCTTGATCTTATGTGGGTGTGTAGGACAAAGACCTGGTACAGGAAAACCTTTTTTTAATCTGCCTGGTAGGTGAGACAGAACCCTGCTGGGAAGTCATCTGTGGTGGCATTCCCTTTCTGAGAGAGGGAATGTACCCTGGCCCAGACCATCTACTGCTCAACAAAGTTGCTGTGACCAGTGGAGGAGTATAACTACTGCAGCTTAAAGGTGACAGAGATGCCCCTTTTCCCAGGGTGTCCTGTCAGTGGATTATATCGAGTGTTTCAGAGACTTCCTATTGGGATATTCAGTTGTCCTCTATTGACAAGAAGGAAGACATACAATAAACTCCAGAATTTGGCTTTTATTACTTAGGAACATCCTTAGTTCTTTGGTGATATTCTGAATTTTTAACACAGATCCTCTGGATTTTTTCTCTGGACTTTTTCAGTTATTTGAAGGACGCTTCAGAAAGCATGCAACTTCCCTTGGAAAGTATGTAGTGTCTGAGGGAGCACAAGGAGAGACTTAAACCTACTATCAGTGAGGATACAGAGGTCCTGTAGGCAATTACTTATTTCTACTGGTCCTTTTTCTTTTCTTTATACCATATTTTATTTTCCTTTTGGTATTTCTCCCTATTCTACTCTCCTTTTCCCAATATATTTTGTTGTTAAATGATTATCAAATTGGCAGAGGATTTCTCAATACTTTTGTTGCCATAGTGACTGGATATGAGGGCAGGAGAAGGAATAGAATTTGAGCATCAGAAAAAAATGAATCAAAATACTTTTGCTATTTGAACTTTGCCCACAATACACTTTTTTTTTTTCCTCCTCCAATTGAGGTTATTTTTGTGAAAAGGAAAATAAACTCTTATGGAGGAAAAAAGGGGAAAGGAAAGAAAACTTTCATCTTCTTTAGTAAATCTGTTTATTGAAGAATTTTCTAAGTTCTTAGTATACCAGTTTGGGACTGTGCCTATAGTCAGTTTTTACTTGATCAGACTCCTGTGTCCCTTTGAATTTTACAGGCGCTTTCTTTCAGCAGTATTAGACTTGTGTATTGTTCTGGGGAGAGGAAAGCCACAGTCCTGGACTGCAAGCTAAATGAAAAGCTCTATAACCAACAGTGTTTGCACTGTCTGCTGAGTATTAGGAATAGAGGGAGTTTGGAGGAGGAAGAGTCTCAAGAGAGAAGCACTGGGAAAGGWTCCCCACTGCCTCAGAGCAAGACATCCTTACTCTATGTAGTGCTCTTCCCCTCCACTTGTTTCTTTTTATGTCTAGTGTGAAGAGAGGAAAAAGGGAGAGGCACGGAATAGTTTTCTTGCTTCAGCTTTTACACAGAAATGATGGGCAGAATCTCTTAGATGAGATATGGCTCCACCTCAGCAGAGAGGGTGCTGATTCGTGCCACAAAGTCTGCGCACAGAGACTCTGAGCTGTCTACAGACCATTCAGCTCTCTGGTCCCGGCCTCATCAGCCCTGAAAGACCCTTCATGCCGATTCAGTGGTCTGCTTACTGTCGGTGCCTACACAAACCATACAGAATCAAATCCCTCCTCCTGCCCTTTTCCACAGCCTCTCTCAAGATAAGGCTTCTATGCCTGTAGGGCTTCAAGAGCACGGGTATGAATTTCAGCTTGGTACCCAGCTTCATGCCTTCCTCTGYAGGCTTTCAGCTCTCCCAGGTGGCTAGGAACTTGCTTGTTCTCCCTCTAAACACTTTCATTTAAGTGCTGAATTACTATGAAAGGTTAAATTGTTTAACGATGGTAGGCAATTTAAGCATCCACAACTTTTATATTTGGAAGTTTTGTTTCTCAGTAGTGCACAAACTGTAGGATTTTAGTTCCAGAAGAATAGGTTTGTTTGTTTGTTTGTTTGGTTTTTTTTTTTTTTTTTTTGTAATCAAGAGTAACGTTTTACATAAAGTATTCTCTTTTTAAGTTACTTTAATCAAAATGGGATCGGAAATAGAATCCTTTCCTTTAGTTGTCACTTCTAATTATTACTCTTATGAGCTCTGGGTAGAAATGAATGCATGGACAATGGTTTTGGTAGAAGGCATGAAAAGATTACATCTTGGAGATTAGAAATACAGATAGAAAGCCAGGACTGGACAATTATTTCCTCATTCATAGAGTCTGGCTGATGTCTTTGTCAGACAGAGATGCAGTGTTGGAATAGTCTTGATGGGAACTAAATTAGCTGCTTAGTCTTTCCAGCATGAAGAATTGACAAGTTGAATATCGCCCGAGGGAATGGGATGGCTTTTAAGGTTTAGGACCTGGCAGTTAATGCCATTTTTTGGAGTATCTAACTGACAGGCTGAGAGATCACAATATTTCTTTTTCCCATGGAAACCTTATTTTTCTTTCTGCAATCCTGATTCTCTAACTGACCAAATACTGAAAAATGTTGAAGTTATGGCAGAGGTAATCAGACATGTTATTGTTGCTTGTCATTAGGTCATTCAAGCTTGTTTGAAAATTACCAGGCTCTGTCCAGCTGCAGTGTTGAATTCCAAACACTCGGCATTATTTACCTTTACTAGAGAGACATTCTCAAACTGTTGTTCCTGGAAACATCCGCTTAACTTCCAGCACTCCATGTCATTCCAGGAGGTACTGATGCTCCTTTTTTGGGTGTCAGGGTATGGGAGCAAATCCTGTATGTGTTTGTCCTCCAACCCCAGCTTTTCCTGACTTATTTTTGTTTCTTGAGTTGCAATTTTCAAGTTCTGTGCACAAAACWATCCTTTCATTCTAGCATTCAGGACATTAGTAGGAGACTTTTCCTTAGTTGGCACTTTGCTTTGTGACTTCTAACAGTGAATGAATCGTGTGTGTGTGTGTGAGCCCTTGGTAGGACTGCTATGGCTAGATTCATCCAAAGTTTAGGGGGTTTTGTTGTTTTTGTTTTTTCTTTTTTTTTTTCTTTTTTTTTTTTTTTTTTTTTTTTAATGAGCAAGCTTCAAGACCAAAAGGATTATCTCCTGTCTGCATTTATACCTATAAGCCTTGGTGGGTATTAGTTTGGTTCTTGTGGTTTATTCAAAATGTGGGAGAGTCCGTTAGGCTCTATATGTTTGTTCTTTATTAACATCATTTATTGCTTCAATATAAATAGCAGCTGTCATGCAAGAGACCAAAGGGCATCTTTAATGTATTTTGGTGAACCTTCTTTGTGGCTATATCAAGCTTTGAAATAGGTAGGCTCTTATTTCTGAAGGAAAAGAGCAGTCTGGTTAAAAAGAGCATGTTAATAAAGGGATAGGCCTAAGTTCTCTAGCCATCTCTTTCACATACTTGAGGATTTATCTTATTCTAAGTATTGCTGTTAAAACACAACAGTATTTTCTTTCCTACAATTTCTTTCTCTCGTTTTCTTTTCCTGGATTTACACTGATTCCTGCAAAGTCTGCCTGACTTCACATGGATGTAAAAATAAAAAGTTGCTGCATAATGCTCTGATCTGCTGCAGTATCTGAGTTGACATTACAGTGGTTTGGATCCCACCAGCTGTTTTTGAAAATATGATTGCCTTGAAGGCTGTCAGATTCTGTGTATACAGATGGATGTCATGGATGTCAGATGTTTTTTTTTTTTTTTTTTTATTCAAGCTTGCCTAAGGAAGTATATACATCCACTAAAATAGGCATTACTTGGTAGATGTAGAAGGTTACATGTCTCTGAATTGTGCAGAATTCATAAAAGTCTTCAAAACTATGGCGTCCTCTGTGTAGGAATTACCTATCCATCCCCATAACAGACTGGTGACTTTAATCATTGAGAACAGGGATTAGAAACTTCTCCTTTTCTGCTGCCTTTYACTTAAAGATCATTTTGAGCTGGAGTCTGTAAAGAAATTCGGCACTGAAAGCATGTTGCCACAGGGCTTGATAGCCTAGATTTCCAAGAGCCACACTGCTCGACATCTTTATTGCCTCTCTTTTTACAGGTCAGCACAGCTACAGAACATTGCCTGAAGTGACAGTGATGAWTTATGTAGTATTGCTCTTAGTGTGAAATGGAGTGACTATAATATAATATATGAGCATCTTAGAAACATTAACCAATTCACCAATGACAGATGTGGTGATGAACATCTGAAATCAAAGTAAATAGCTTCATATGTAAACAATCAATGATTTGTAACAATAAAACTTTGTAATGTGAGTCCTCATATTTTCTGTTGACATGTGTCCTGGATAAATAACCATGTTCTACCTCTCATTCAAAAGCCTTGGGCCTGTGGAGGTTTCTTCTTTTGCTGTAAACCCTACCCTTGCCACACTACTTAATGCTTGTCACTTGATCCTTCTCAGCTGTCCTTAACATCTCAAACTTAGCCAAAGCCAAAAACTGTGTCACATCTTGTCTATGTAGACCAAATACCCTTCTGCCACTGAAGGTACAGGTTAACAGGAACAGTTGTTATGCTTTAGAAAGAACAGGCTTTCAAGTTTTGAGGAACTTGCTAAGTGGTGCACAGGGCAACCTCACTCCTGTCTGTCAAAGGACTGGTGATAAGGTGAATGGTAGGAAGTGTTGAGGGTCGAGAATAGCCTGTTACTCAGTCTGGAAGCCTTGGCTTGGTTTGGTTTTGTTTTGGTTTTTCCAGCCAACATTTCTGAATCCATTTATTTCCTGAAAAACTGGTTTAGGCCTGTGGTCCAGCTAGTTCATTATCTTTTTTTTTGACAAAAGTTTTATAGGAGAAAATACCAAAAAAAAAAAAAAAAAAAAAATCTATTCTGTTGTTTGTGTATATTACTTACTTTTGGCTTCATATTCTTTCCCTCACAAAATGTCAGAATTAACTACTACAGTCCTGGATAGTCTCTTCTTTTATGAAGTTACAGATTTTTTTTTTTTTGAATTGGGAACTGGAAATCATATTGCATTCTTTCATTCTTTCGAGATTTTCTTGCAACAGTATTTTTTTGCTCTTTATTCATTCAGTGTATTCTTACTTCATCTTCTGCTACCAGTAATTTGTCTTCCCACACAGGAGTTGTGTGGGAAAAACAATGTTGATGGTATTTTTCCCCCCTTTTGCTTCCCTCTTTCTCCCTTTTCCCAGTGACCTTCTCCAGCAGTTCTTCTCTCCTTCAGTTGCTTTCCCTTCCTCCTTTGTTTTCTTTGATTCATTCATTGTCTAAAATGTCCTATTTTTTCCATCTCATTTATCAGATGATATTGTAGTTATAAAATTCACAAAACCTGCAATGTGTAGACTGACTGTGCTACAGAAAGGACAGATGCTCTGCCGCACTGTAATGATGGATAAAAAGTAGGATATTTCCTGTAAGCCCAAAGGCAGGACATYTCTTACATATCACTGTCTTCTAGCCCAGACAATTGTATTTTATGTTGCAGCTACTCAGTCAGTCTCTATTTTAAGCAGAGCAGTCATAGGGACAAGTTTTATTAAAAAACAAACTTTACAGCAGTTGAGTGTCCCTGAAAAATCATATTATTTGAAAAATAGGCTGTATTTTTATGTGTTACTGAAGATGGCACTTTGAGGCAACTGCATGAGCAATAGTTGTTCACCCAGGGTTAGCTTGAGCCGTATGGCTGTTTGCCACAGGCTGAAACTGCAGTTTGTTACAGCCTTGTGGTATAAATTGTACATGACAGCTACAGAGAAGGGTTTGGAAACCAAACTGGGTGAGAGACTTAGGACCAAATCAGCCCTGAACAAACTATTTCAGACTCCTGACTGGATTCCTCACTGCAGTGAGAAGTTTACAACTACTACAGAGAAAAACTGAAAACAAAGGAGACTCTTAGAGCAGCTGTAGGGGAGGAAAGYGAAAATGAAAGGTCACTCTCCGAACTATGTGGAATAATGAAAGGCAGCGCTACTCGATCACAGCCCGTCCTTTCCTGGTTGCTCAGTTACTGACCTGAAAATAATACAGATTCACTATCTTTTCTTTCTGTCAGTGTGGTCAGTGACCTTACAGCAACATCCTGTAATCCATTAAAAGGAACCTTTTTTAAAAAGAAAAAAAGAAAAAATTACCGGTCCCACCCATTGAAATTAAAGCAGGGTTGCGGGAGTCATAAATGAAGGCTCTTCTTAAGTGAATTAGCCATCTCTGCATAAGGATACGAAGCTAGGAAATAACGAGGGAAATATCTATCAGAGGTAAAAGTTAAAYGAATGCTGAAGTGACAAAATGAACAGTTAGTTATGTTTGGAATTAGGCTTTTTTCCCCTCCAAAATTTTTTTCAGGGGCTCTCAGAGTGAAAACCAAACAACTCTAAATTGTCCATTACAGTTGGATTCTCTGACAAAATACAAGCTCTCAAGGAYGGTCTGGATTTATTTATAAGTGATTAATCTCTTGACACTGACGCTAAGGTCATTAAGGAAACACATTCCAGAGAGATGGTGGGATTTGATATGAATATGTATCCAAGTACGTCTAGAGGAGAATTAAAATGTCTTCTGAAATCCTAACTGTGTCAATGCAAATCGTATTTCAGTACCAGAAGGCTGGAAATAACAGATGTATAGACAGAACATGCTGATGTACACTTCTGGGTTTTAGCGAAGACTGTGTTAGTGTCTCAGACTTTATCTGAATCTGTGGCTGGAGTACACTTAAGTGATTGCAGGGTAATCTCAAAGAAAAGGAAGATAAGAAAAAAGATAAGTAACTAATTAACAGTGCTGTATGACATGGGTTTTCAAGGATATCCTGTGAAATAAAGCACCCTAAGAGCACGGCTTAATGGGGCTTGACCTAATAATGAAACACCATGTTCTGTTAAAGATCCTGCAAGCTGCTTTTGATTTTGTTTTTCCTTTAAAAACTGTTTTCTCCTGACCCTTTTTACAGCATCGTGTCTGGTTGTTCATTATACAGTTTCTTTCCCAGACTTCTGTCTTTGGGAAAGAGGCAAGTGCCTCTGATTATGAAGTAACTTTTTTTTTCCCCCCTGATGTTGCAACTGGATTTGGAAGAGGAGATCTTATAGGCCTTTTTTAATGGAGTGCTATGTGATAAGAAAAGCRGGGCAAAGACACAGGGATGTCTTTTTGTAGGAACGTTCACATGGAAACCTAGCCCTTGCTTCTGGACCAATCTTTGAATAAAATGAACAGCTGCTTGAATTTTCCTTTTTCTTTTTTTTTTGCCTAAATTTTCAAGATTCTACAGAGTTTTAATAACTTTTTTTCCCCATGTAAGTTGTGTAGTTGATTTAAATCAGGTTCTTCTATTTTCTTTGTTCATTTTCAACTACTATAAAATTTAATGAAGACATTAGGGTTTACCTAGAAGTATTGCAGCTCATTTACAAAGTCATCTTTTACTAGAGTGTCCTTATGCATTTAATTTTATTCTGGCTTTTGCATGTGTTTGAGCTTACTCAAGCTTTGTAYGGTATCTGCACTCCCACCTGGCACACTGAACTGTGTTGCTGCAACTGATGCTAGCAGTGGGAAGGGATTTCTAGCATTGTTTTGGAAACATCAGTAGTAATAAAAAAAAATGTTTTGGGGGTTTGGGCAAAGTAATCATTGAGTTCAAACAGGACATACTCTATTTTGAGATCAAACAGCAAAGTGAATGTGTGTGTATGTGTGTGTGCGTGGGATGTGGTTTTGAAACAACGTCAGTTACGGGTCGAGAAGCAGGGCTTGCTCCTATCAGAAGTATGTGCAGGGCAGGCATGAAATTTTAACAATTGCTTTGCACCTTAGCTTAGAGAACATCAGAAAAGTGTGCAGCAGTAAAAATCACATTTTGAACCTCTCAATTTGACTTCAGTCACCTTACTGGTAAGATGTTTCCCATCACACAGTGCAGAAGTTAGTAAAATAATTTGCATTGTTAAATGGGCAGTGCAGAGATAAAAAATAAGTTGATATGGCTTTTCACTAGCATTTGTAGGTACTAATAAGTTTAATTATAATTATGAAATCAGTACAGAAGGAAAAATAACTCATTTTGTTTAGTTTTGGAGAAAAGTTAGTCTAAGATCCTCTACTGTAATTATAGAGACTAGTATTCTGTTCAAAAGAGCTRTAGACTGGAAGACATTTAACCTTACTATGCACTGATATCAGAATAATACTGAAAAAGGAAGTAGAAACAAGAGTAGGGGACTGAAGGAATTGATTTATGAAATAGAAGTAAAGCAAGTAGGTGCAGTTTGCATAAGCAATGGCAGACTTGTGGATGAGTAAGTCTGCAGACGTTGGAAGAGTATACCCATGACGAAGAGAATTAGCAGAATAAGGGGAGTAGTGGGATGAAGTCAAGTGGAAATTTAGGCAGCACATTTTGGAAAAACTTCCTAGCAATGAGATTTATGAGCCTAGTAATGTCCCAAGGGAAGCAGTAGGAACATCGTCTCATCTATTGATGTATTTAAAACTAGGCAGGACCAGAAGTATGAAACATGCATTACACTTCTGCAGAGAAAGAAGATCAAGACAGCCCATTAGGTCTTTTCCACAGATAGGTGCTGTGATTATATGAATCTTGGTATGTATTCTTATCGTATTTTGAAAGATAAGCATGTTTGAACCTTGTTAGAACTTGGACCTGGATGGGAGACCTTTGAGGAAATCTTAGAGTCCTGTGGGAGGGTGACCTTTTTGCTCAGAATCAGTGGACAGAAACAACTTCCCAAAATTCTCTGTGAAGAATAGGGCACAAGGCACTATCACTGTCTACCAGCTAAGATACTTATATCATCTTATTTGATGGGATTTGAAATGTCTGGTTTTTCTCCCTTGCAAACACAGACAGAACTATTCCTTTTTTTTTTTTTTTTTTTGGGGGGGGGGGGGAAAGGATTTTTTTTTTTTTTTTTTTTTTTTGGGGGGGGGGGAGCAAGGATTTTTTCTTTCTCTTCTACTTTCTTTTCCTTAAGCTTTTAGTCCCATCTGGGACAGAAGGGAAGCAAAACATTTTGTAAAAGCTGATTATTCCCTGTGATGTTCCTAGGTGAATCAGGTGTTAGGATTCTTATTTTCTCCCCCCCGCAAGGGTTGTATTTCACTTTTGCAGGTCTGAGGAGGAGGAGCAAATCTGAAAATGAGGAAATATCCTAAATTAAGGATTTTTCTCTGGGAAACTAAAAGCATTTTAAATTCACCTATTGTCAAGGAACTCAGTCTTATTCTGAAAGCAAGAAGAGTTTTACTGAGGCATTCRTTAAGAGTAGAAATGGGAGACTGTTTATTTTATGCTGGCAAACAGTGTTCAGGGTATTTCAGTTAGGCCRCAGCTGAATCCGGTTGCTTCACTTGCTTATGCTGTTACACTGGTGCTTATGCTACACAGCAGACTATACCGGAGCTCGCATAACACATCCAATTGACATCGGTAAGAAAAGCAGAGAGAGTAGTGCTGATCTTCCCAAACATGTTGCTTTGGCCACTGCTATTAGTATGCTTGCTGAGCAGCATATGTCCGATTTAGATGTCAAGTCAACTGCAGGAAGAAAGGAAATCATACAAAATACCTGTGAGTATCCTATAATATGCATCTGCATTTCTGAGCTAAACATTCAGGCTCGAATTCTTCTGATCGATGGCATGGATGGCGGCTACATCTGGTGTCCCTCAGACTCTGGTTTCCTTGTGCATTAAACTACAGCTTTTAATGTGTGGACTCAGCCTGATGGAGACACTGAGAACACAGCCTTAACATAATCCTGTTTTAATAATGCTCCCATTTGGAGGCAGTGTGGAGAAGGTGTAATCAGCAGTCGCACTATGTAGTCACTGGCCCCTTTAGGAACGCCTGCTAAGCTTTGATCCTGGCAGCTGGTAATGTACTGCACACTGTGCGAGAACAGCTAAAAGACTCGGAGCGTTTCTTCTTTTCACTGATTTTGAAGTAATTTTACCCCTCGCTTTTGAATCCTATTGAACATGGGCACCCTAAAACATTTAAAGAACTTTCTGTGAACCTGTCCTACTGAGGTCTAGCTTTCGTGAAGGAAAATTACTAGGCAAAATCATATCTCTTCTTTCAGGGATTTTGTTTAGCGTGAGYAGTTTATTTGTTAGAGAAGAAAATCCAGTAAGTTAGCTGAATTTTGAAATAGTATCAAAAGTATAAGGTAACTGATTAATCAGTTTATTCCCAAAATGGAGCAGGAAAATTATAGCAGGAAAATTATAGTAGGAGTAATTCCCTAATTAGCAATTAGCAACTTCCTAATTACTTTTTCACCTAGCTCTATTCGAATTTTTCTGTCACAAACAAGTTGTATTTCAATGGGAAGAGTGTCATTACATCTTACTCCTTTAGTACACCAAAGAAGTGAGTGAGGTAGCTGATGGAATAAGGTGCTTTTTGTGGGAACAGCCTCAACATGCAGAGCGTTGCATTACAGACATCTCTCTCTTTGCATGCTTTTTTTTATTGCTTTTCGTACCAGTGACTGTATCTGTTGAAGAATGTAACTCCTCCCATAGCAGAAACAATCTGCAGTTCTACTTTACCTTTAAAAATGTATGTTGCCTTTTTTTTAAAAAAAAAAAAAAAAGCTGCCCAGCTTTTTCTCCCTCTTGTTTTAGACATATTATATTGACAAGTTTGTATTTTTTTTCAAAGTCACACAGTTTGTATGAGTGTGCAAGGGCGTGGGTGTGCAAGAGCAAATGCAAATCGTGCAGCAGACATGAGTCACTTTGCGTTATGGTCTGTTGGAAGGCACGCATGCCCTAGGTTGTAGAAGTGTTGTGCTGTGCTCCATAGGCAGGGATGYCATGTGGTTCAGTGCTGCAGCTGCTGCTTTGATACTTGGGGCAMTGTATTAATTCCATCTTTTCTCCTCAGATACTGACTTTAAGTACGCGCTCATGTAACTGACAGCAGAGACCACCTCTCTTGTAGAAGGCAAGCCACCAGCCTTCAAGGTAGCAGACAGGAATGTCAGTCCGTAGTGTCAGCATATTAGCTCTTTAGTTCAATGGGCAAGGGAATCAAAAAGAAGAGAAAATCAGTAGAGTTAAGGCTAGGCAGACAGGTCATTCATGTGGACAATTGCATACAGGGAATGCAAGGGGATAAAGTACCAAGAGATCAGTACCCAGCTSCCTCTGTTATAAATGAAAATACTGCTGGATGTGAACAGCAGAGGCAAACCTTTGCAGAGGACGTCTCCTTTCAGTGCTCTCCCTGATTGTGCAGGTTTTAAGTGGTGTTAATTCAGATGGAATATGTCCCGCAGTTCTGCAGCTGGATGACTGACCCACTTAACGCCCTTCTGAGCCACCAAACTACTCTTGTAACTCTCTCTTAGCCAGTCCTTTAGGTACACTGTAGATGCCTCCCTGCCTCAAACACAGATATTGCAAAACCCCCATAGCTAGCATCTGCAGCAGATGGAGCATTTATCCTRGGATGAATATCCAGATGGAAACGGATCAGTCAGTCATCCCTACAAATTACATTTTACCACTCTATGTAGTGTATGCATCTGCAAATTGTTGGTAAGACTCTTGTATGTCATATAGGAATGTCACTAAGCTTATAAAAATCTATTTTCTGTATAAATTTCCTGTGCATGCGTGTGTGTGTGTGTGTGTATATATATATACATATATATATATATGTATATATGGTTTGAGAGAGAATGAGAGCACAAGAGCATATGAGGGTGAGAGGTGAAATACAAATTCTGTGGATTTCTGTTTAGGATGCTCTTGTTAATTCATTGTTTCATTTATGCAAGTCACCTGCGTCATCAACATCTGCCTCCTTCTTTACATAGAGCTGGTATGACAYAGGCAATGTTTCACAATATTTTACACTTTTTACTTCTCTGTGTTCAATTCTGTAGCCATCCTTCTCTGAAGGGTTACGATTACGTATTTGATTAATAATGGTTGTTTACGATTCTCAGAATTTCGGATAATTYCTTATGCTGATCCATCATATATTGTGATACATACTGTTCAAACACAACAGAAGGATGTCTCCTGTCACAAGAATAATGTTTTACATATGCATAGCATTTCACAAAAACGTAGTCCCTAAACTGGCAATAGATAGCAAAGGTTAGAAGAACACATATAGGAATCACAATGTATCTATCTCTAGATGATTCAAGGTGCCAAAAAATGTAGAGTATTGTGGGTGATGATAAAAATTTTAGAGGATTTATCTCAGCCAATTTCATTCTACATGTTTTAAATTCTAGTCTGGTGATAGTAACTGAAGAGCATTGCCAGGATGAAGTTGGGAGTTTGCCATTAAACATTGATTTTTTTTTTCCCAGTATCTCACAATTACAGCAACATCTGTGCTAAATAACTTTTTACTGATAGTCTGTGGAGAGTTCTTGTATCAATGCATCTCACTCAGAGGTCTCATTCCTTACCTGTGAAGGAAGGTGTTGTAATGGTTATGCAGTACACCACTCTAACAGGGATGGAGATTCAGAGTTGGTGAATTGTTCCTATTTATGCCATTTTTGTAGATGCACCTCTTTTTCCTTAGCTGCACCAGGTCTCAAAYATTTGTCTAGTTCTTGAACTGTTTTCTTGATTGGAAGATTTATACATCATGGATTGATGCATCATTTGTTTTTTCTACATTCGTAAACTGATATATTTTAAAAAAAGAAAGCAAATGACGTCAAAGGTATGAGCGTGTGATGAGCAACAGTATATTGCTGCTGCTTGAATGCAGAGTAGTGTCTCATTACAGAGTCTTTAGAGGGGGCTACCAAACTCACCCTTTCTTATCTCAGTGCTCATGTTTCAGAGATGGCTCCAGGTAATGGTGAAAGGAAAAGGTTAAAACTGAAATAGTCTGGCAAGCAAAACAAACTCTCAGAACTTAACTTTTGCAGAACAGATTATATCCAGGATTCCAGAAATGCTTTACGTGTGCTCATTAATTAGCCAGTCTTTGCAGCACCCTTGTGAGGTGGTTATRTACTATCTTCAGCTTCAATTTTATACGTGCAGAGAGTTCAGTTGCTCTGCTCAAGGTCGTACAGTAACTCAGTGACACAGGTGAGATGAAAATGCAGGTGTCCTGGATTTCTGTTTCTATGCTGAGAAGCTTTGCACTGAGCCTCTCTGTGTGGTCTGAGGCCTTAGTAGTGTCTTAAAATACTACAGTGCAGCCCTTGTCCTAATGAACAGAAATAAAGCAGAAAGAAGTAAAATATAGAGATGGAGAGAAACTGCACCGTCGCCAGAACGTGCACCTCCAAGTTCACTGTGGTCTGCTCTGTGCTGTCAAGGATCCCCCAATCTGGAGAGGAGTAGGAATAGTCAAAATCCGGATTGTCTATCCCCGCAGTCTGACTGTGGGCCAAGGTGCATTCCCTAACCCTGAACGTTCAGCCAAACTATTTCCATAAAGGTTGTGTGAAGTGTTTGTGAGAGGCCAAATAGACTCTTACAACTTCCCATCTGTAAAGAAACCGTTCTGAAAACTGTACAAGATAAATGCACACACTGTTTAGAGGGCCTTGTCCTGGGCTTTTTTATCCCTGAAATGATAGTTTCAAAGAGTAGTACCAGGGCTTGTGTTCTTTATAGATGTTTGGGTTGCTTATTTTACTTCTTGAATTTTAGAAKTTGCTTCAAACTGCACTTCTAAAAGAATAAGCTGCTCTGGGAGCATTCTGCCTTGTCTATACAAACTACACTTCAAAAATTATCTGGAACTTTCTGTACTAGTATAAGTTATTCTCTAGCTAATAAGATATATTAAGGAAAACTTTCAAAAATATCTCAGCAGCAGTGTAAGAGGAAAAAAACCAAGGTTTTAGTGTGTTCTTCTCAAGCAGGCAATGACAACTTCCAGAGTTCTCATAGAAGACAATGGATGATAAAGCTCTGATGTTTTTAAAAGCAGTGTCACGCTTCTTCATATGTTATGGTTTAACATACAATGTTATCTTAGATAATTTCTGTATTTAATCTTAAAAGAGATGGAATYGGGAATTTCAGTAAATTCTTTTAAAATGTTTGTTTACAAAGCTCCCATCCTGTTACCTTCTATTGTCAGACAGGTTTATTTTGAAAGCAAACATCAAATGAATTTCTGTCTCTTCTGAGCAATAAAGAAGTTTGCTTGTGAGTAACTGAAAGTAGAATTCTGTAAATCRTGGATCAGCTGTTTTTTGAACCTCCAGCAGAGAACCACAGGATATTTATAATGCTCAGAAAAGAATTATTAAATGGATTTTAAAGTATCTTTCCATTCCCAAACAACTTGCTTGATTGAAATTTTCTGGATGCTCTTGTAACATTGAGTATTACAAGCTAAGTGGAATATTACAGGATGATTCAGTCAGAAGGTAATTCTCTTGAAATCCACTGTTCAGAATACTTGAAATAATGTCTCCCTTCAAAACAAATATTCTTATATCAGTTTTCCTTTTCAGTTCAATACTTGCATGTCTATGGCATCTTTCTCTGCCAATATCTCTTAAGCCCTTTATGATCATTAGGTGATTTATTATCCCTGCCTCAGAGAGGGGTGCCTAATAACAGTTGTAGTTGTTAATAACTGGCTTTTAGAGGTCATTCTACCCACCGATGAAAGATTATTGTCACAGAGTAAAGCAACTGGCTGGTGGTATGTAGGTGAAAGTAAAGCATGCATTGAATACCTGCAGCTGCCGAGGGAATATGTAGGGGCAAAAGACTACTTCACTGAGCTAGGATCTGGCCAAGATGCCATAGCAAATGACCTACTGTGATCAAGTAGTATTATGGAAGCCTTTTCAACCAAGTTATGACAATAGCAAGGCAATTCCTTCAGCTGTGGACAGGGGGAAGCATTTATGTCTGGAAGACATTGCTCCCTCAAACCACAGCTGGAGAGAAACTGTAAGGTTGCACAGGAGCCTTATGGACTGCCCATGTTCTGTACCAGTGAGGCCACCCCTTTCTCCTCAGCACATAGTTTGCTATAGCAGGACATCCTCTGGAATGACATATACGAAAGGTCTAGAGTGAAAGTGATCAACTCACCCGTGCTAATGCTGGGTTTCCACCTGCCTTCCATGGTCGTACTTCAAATAAAACCCATATTGGTAAAATCTATGTCATGGCGATGACTTTGAAGTACACCAAAGCATGGCGCCACTAACAGTGCAGCTCATCTGCTGGGGTGGTATTCAGCACCTGAGGGCTGACCAAGGCGGGGAGAGACATGCATACAGACAGGGTGATGTAGGTGATCCCCTATCCATTTGTGGTCCCCCACATCCTCCTGCTCTTTTTCAGCAGCAGATGATCCTGCCATCATCTCTTGGTTCTCGGCTCCACGAGAAATACCACTTGACATGCCTGCTATTTACTCAACCTATTTAGCTGCCTGAGCAAATGACACAGCTCTCTGTAGCTTCTACTAGGTGTTTCTTTCCTAGGCTGCATTTGATATATCCAGCCAATTTCATCTGAGTCATGCTGCAGGTTCATTGCTTTCCCAAGTTGTTCTCTGTACCTTGGCATATTTGCAGGCAGTTGTCTCTTCTCATATTCCCACCTGCTGGTGCATTCTCGTTAGCCCTTTGTTTGAGCTATGTTGTTTGTGCGTTTATTCTGCAGAACTCTGATAATGTGTATCTGGGAGATCTGCCTCATGGTTAATCAAAAAATTTCAGGAATAGTAACAATACCTCCCACTGTCATGGTTGTTTTTGTATGTAAAGCATACTCAAAACGTTTTTTACTTTCAGTATTTACAGTGAGTGTTGTAGGCCTTTGTGTTTTTATCTCCCCTAAATAATCAGRAGACAAAGACAAAACAAGTTTAAACCACTTTTTAATTGCAACAAGGCGCTTTTGATATATCTCCCTTTGAGCCTGTGCTTTAGATTTTGTATATTATATATGCACAGTAGAAAGGGAAAACAAGCTGTATGCTGCTGTTTTGTGTATCGGCAACAAAATTGTGAGATAAATTCAGAATGAAGAATTTTTATTATTGATGACTGTAATTGAAAGAGCACAGCTGGATTTTTAGATCATATTRCATAGATCTAAATGACTACCTAGATTATAAAGTGGTGGAGAGTCAGCTGCTCTCTCTTTTTGCATTTCCTGCTGTATTTATGGGTTGATCTAGGTTTTCATTCCGTTACTCTTTCCATTTTATTTTCTGGGACTAGAGATGTGGAGGGAAGAAGGGATACTAATGACATCCTTTTAGCCAGCTTTTCAGAAGGAATCTGCAGGCATCTTCACTGAAAACACTGTTTGCAAAGTTGCTTCTCAGTTTTCTGGGCTTCAGCAAATCAACTACAGGGGATAGTGAAGAGAGGAAGAGAACACCTTTTAGAAAAATATTGTAATATGTGAGTTTACAATTTTAACTTAAAACAGCCTCTAAGTTTTTGTGTGTATGTAATTTTCCTCAGATTGATCTTGATATTCTCTTCCTGAGTAAGGGCTAATATGTAGGCTTGCAGCTTCAAATTTCCTTCTTTTTAAGGCTTTTCAGAGCATATGGCCTTTCCTCACACCCACGTTCATATGAGTCAAAAACAGCTAAGCGCAATTTTCAAGTAACTAAGGGTTTACTCATGTATCATGGATGTTTATCTGTTTTGGAAGCCTAGTCTGCAATGGAAAGGAGAACCATATTTAATGCTTTTATTTTTTGTTGGCAGTTTAAGTAGGGCATAATTTTCATAAGTATCTGCAGGGCAAAATCTGCCTTACCCACCAGCAAACCTGTTTCTGAACCATTTCTTTGATTTTGTTTGTAGAGCATTTTGCTAATTCACCTGTTTCTTATGGTAATTATATGTCAACAGCAGCAGAAAAGAGCGTTAGGTTTTCTGCAGGGCTCTAAACTTTCTGCTCTGTGTTATGCTRTTAGCCTCCTCAGACTTTGTGGCTTTTGTCATCATTGTTGTTGTTTAATTTCTGTTCACATTTGGTTCCAACACTAGTTTGTTTCTAAATAGTTTCTTCAGGATTGTGTTCCTGAGGCCATTCTTTAAGGCTGTTACTGATTGGAAAAGTCAGTTCTCTGTAATAAACTTACTATATTGTTGTGATCTTTGGCCACACTCTTTCTGGCAGAAGACAGAGATCTTGCACTATTGTACAAGATCTCATCAAGAAAAAGAAAAGTCCGTTTGAGTCTAGATGCTGCCACCTTCTGATTCGCATGCTTAGCGGTTTTTCCTAGATCTTTTTGTCCCTGCTGAGTGGCTAAAGAGACAGGGATCTCCAGGATGACTTTCAATGGATACTGAGTATGTTATGAATAAGACTTAGACTTTCCTCAAGGAAAGACTTGCCTGCCACTTATGAGCAAGTCTTACAACAGCTTATGCAGCTTGGCTGCCCACAGCTGTGTGTGTGCTAGTGTGCATGAGGTGAAGCGTGCTGGCTCACAGCCACTCTAAAGAGCCTTTAGCTGGCATGGACCCTCACTAGCAGGACACAGTGCAGTGTCCATGTAAAGACAAGACAAATAAATAGGAAGAAGATGACCTGGAAGTYCTCCTTCAGGAAGGAGGAGGTGTGTTAAGGTAGCAATGCAGGAAAAGGAGTTCTGAAGAAGAAAGTGTTGGAGTAGAAAGCTCCTCTACTACACTGGCAACTGAGTGCCATGTCAAGTACTGCTGTTGCTTGTCAGTTCAGTAAAAAAGCACCCTTTTTTTTTTTTTTTTTTYYCCTGTTGTCTTAAGATGACATACTGGAAACTATCTTGTTTCAGAAGCAACAATATAAGCAGTTCTGGAATCTGTGGATCAGTGCTGGGGCTGTTATGTGATGTGCCAACCTGAGTACATCTTCCAGCTCTTTGATTAGAGCCCAGAGTTTACCTGGAACCACAAGCCATTACAATGTAAATTTTGATTTTTATGTAGGAGAAAATAGAACCAGTGGGATGCAGGGGAAAAGACAAGATGTCTGACTATAATATTACTTAGACTACTTACAGTAAATAGTGCTTTGCGATCAGTCGTTTCTTGCTGCTGTTCTGTTAGTGTGAGTGGGATAGCATACTGCAGAAATGTATCCTGCATGATAGATATGATACCTTTGAGAGGCTGAAGACAGGTTTTGTGACCAACCTTTTAATAAATCACAATGTTTCCTAGAAGGCTGTATGCCAGGTAGCACTGGCCAAATGTGTTCCCTGTGCACTCTATTGACTTCAGTGGCGTTACTCCAGAGAGAGATTTGGCTTCTCTTCCATGCGAAGGTGGTGGAAGAGACTGTTTTTATTTAACTTTTGGCAAGGCTTGTGACTTATTTGCAGTGTTTTGTGGCCTTTCCTTCTGACATACACTTTTAATTATTCTTAATAAATTCAAACTTGAGCAAGTATCTCAGAATGCAGAGAACTAAACTGTAAGTTACAGCTTTGACTTATGCCAACTTTGGAGGATTCATCAGGCTAACATTGGAAGTAGGGGATGAAGACCTCCAAAATTAAAATTAGAGTTAGRTATTTACTAAAAAAGAAAATTATATCTATGCATTTTGTATCTTTATGTAACCCACTAAATCATTCATCACATTTTGCACAGTGTGTATTTTTAAATGTTTTTTCCATAGAGACCCTCTGTTATTCCTTTCTGCTGAATATAGGTATAGATGACATTATCTTCCCCTGAAGTAAGTCTTCGCAACTCTCTTCTCAGCAACTAATTGTCACTATTGTATTACCAGTACTACTACTAACTGTTCTGAAGTCTGTGATAAATAGTCAACTTTTGGATTTCCTTTAGCACTTGGTGGTACTGCATCTGCTAAGGTATCAGTGAGTAGAATAATGACAATATCTATTCCTTTTTATCCACAACACTCAGTTACTCAAGATGGTCCACATCATAATAACAGTACACAAAAAAGGAAGGCTACCCAGGAGTCCATGCAACCCAGGGATCATAACTGCTGCTTTAGGGTTCAGTTCACTAAGTTRGGCTGTCCAGATTTAACAGTCTGTTTCTGTTTTCAATAACATTGTTCACTGCTGACAGGAAAAACTCAAGTAGTAAGAGTAGCACTGGAATGCTGATTTGCCCATTTATCACCCTTCTCAGCTACAAGAACCATCTCCGTGCCCTTAGTCCCCAAGGGCAATTGGTAGGGTCTTTGCTAGAGGGTCGGTGATATGAAGATAGACAAAATATAATGATAACRTGCTTGGTTACTGCTAACTCAGAGCAGATCTGAACTGCTGTAGTTCTGATTGGAATACCAAATTCATCAAAGACTATTCATAAATGCAGGTCTATGCTGATAACAGCATGTGCATTGAACACACTTCAACCTTTCAGAAGTAMAAAGGGGATTTTATAGCTTCACTAGGTCCATGACTGAAGATTTTTCTACTCAGGGGCTGTAATTAACTTTAGTCCCTGTTCTGCAGCTGGACTTAGGTCTTCCGTTCTCATCATTACAAATAACAGGGATATCTGGAAAGGAGTAAAGTAGCGCTCTGATGATAGCCACTGGCACTAAACAGAGCAATCTTGAGACTTCTCTAACTTTTRTTTATTCACTTATTTATTTTTGAGTAAAGGACCTARGAAATTGAAAGGAAAGAAGAGAGAAACAACTGAATCTGACACCAGATCCTCTGTAGCCCTCACAAGCAGTAGGCTGACCTCTATTCTTGCTTTCCCTGGTTGGCTCAGCTCTGGGAGAGCAGGACATAGGGTTATTTTCTTCTCTTTAYTTGTTCCACACCAAACAGACATGAACAGTTTTATCTGAAATGCAATTGGCCACCTTTCTGCAGCACCTAGCATGGCTGGGCAGCAGTGCAGCTGAAAGGTGAGTGCAATCTAATTAATTCTGTTGAAACTACTGATCTATAAAGCTGCCATTTCTTTTTACCTTATGCACCTTTTGCGTGGAAGCAAGATGTGCCTACAAATGTAACGTACCTTCAGAAATGCTGAAGCTAATAATGTCCACCCTCCAGCATCACTCCTGTTCAATTATCTTGTCATTCTAGTGTATTCACACTGATATCATTCTGCTTCATCATGAGGAGATCCATTTATTATGAGAAAATCCGTCTCCCATACACACCAATTATTTTACATAGGATGGATTGGAAGCAGATCTCATAATTATACCCTAGTCAACCAGTCAAGTCTATAAACAAAATCTTTCACTCTCTTATTACCCTTTTTCCTTCCATCTATTATTCTTTGAATGTTTACGGGAGTTGTGTGTGCATGTTTTAATCCATCAACAGCTATACATTTTTCAAGCCCAAATGCCCTAAAACTGTGGTTATTTTTCATAAGGTTTCTAAATGCCCTTCCTGTTTTTCTCCTGACAGCCAGAGCAGAATAAGCCATCATTAAAGGCAGCAGAAATTATACTGCTAATTAGCAATGTGGTTGATGCTCTGGAAACCTGCTTTTTCTTTTTCTTTTTTTTTTTTTAATACTACTGTTATTGGTAAGGAAGTTCAGTGGGGAAAATCCAAGCTCAGCTACTCCATTTTATTCTATTTGCAGTTTTTCTCTCTTCCCTCAGTATTCAGCTTTTCTTTTCTTCAAACAACAGATTAATTTTACAGAATCAAGGCCATCTCTGTCAATAAAAGGGGTGGGTTTTCTGTCCCGTCCCGTCCCTCCCTCCCCTTATRCTGCCTTGGTTTGCTTGTTTGCTTCCCCTTCACCCTTTTGTTTGGGGTATTTCCATTCTGCTGCTGCTACTAATGCCAGTATCTGCAAAAAGTTATACTATCTGCCTCACCAGACTTGGGTCATTTTCAGATATCCCTGAAATGTTTCAGACAGTCCTCTAAATTTTGCTCTGGGCATGTTTGGTCCTACAGTGCTCTCAGACCAGTGACAATGACTTTCCAGCTCCTAGGTGCAAGGAAGCCRTAAAGGCCAGCAGAGACTGCAGTATAGAACAATATTGACCTGCAAAGCTGCAAAGGAAGATGCTGGCAGGAGTTTACGAGTTTCCCATGTTCCCCACAGATGGACATTTTAATAATGARGGCTGTATTAGCTTTTAGCTGACCTAGACAAGAAATATTTTCCTCTCCTAAATAACTGTTAGACTTTCACTTGCAGGAAAATAATTCCAGTCAGATTTAGTATCTGGTTGTGATCAGCAGTGTAGAAGACAAATTCAAATCCTTCTTCTGCCTAATTCTGGCATCCAATATGGCCTCCCTAACCTGCTGACTGCTTTGAGGTGAGTATCTGGTCTTTTTTTTTTTTTTTTTTTTTTTTTTTTTTTTTTTTTTTTTTTTTTTTTTTGGAGTTATGCTAGTACAGAACAACTCACCAGAGTAAGGATTTGAACCTGTGTTTCCCACATGACCTTTCAAGTGCCATGAGTGATGAAATTAATTACATCTGTTCCTGAAAAAGAGGAATATGAGCCAAAGACTTAATGCTATTGCTTATTTCTTTTACAGTATGGCATGTACTTAGGTTTCTTTTTGCCTGGATTGACCAAGAACATCAGCAAAGCTTACACATCTGGCATATTTTTTGAGGGCTATTGTCCAGGCCTGTTTCTTGCTGATATTCAGTCCAACCTCCTCCCCTGTACTTCTGTCTCCCAGTCTTAATTCCTGTGCCTTTATGTTAAGCTGAAGTACAGACTGGCACAGAAGCTGCACACCAGGGAAGCGAGAGTTTTCCTCCAGTGCCAGCACTGCAGAAACCAAGCTATAAACTCACTTGCAAGCAGTAGTGTAGGAAGCATCTGGAGAGGTGGGGGCTGAATTTAAGCCGAATAAGGTCAGGGTGAAGCTTGATTCTAATGCTGAGACCTGTAAACCTGTAAGGCTGTAGATAGAACACAAAGTACCTCAACAATTCAAAAATATTACGTGCTCAAGGACTTGAGTTCTTAGGCCACCTGTGTTGCGAGTCAAGAGAAATCGTTTTCTCCAAAAGCCAGTGCAGTGCCTTCTGCAGCCTGGAGGTAGGACATCTGTGGGTCCAGAAGACGGAAAGGTTCAAATGTGGCCTTTCACAGCTTATCAACTCTTCTCACCCCCCCCCTTGTTTTTCTGCCTTTAAGCACTGAACTGTTAACCTGTCAGTGAGGTAGGTACTATTGTAGCTTTCCATCTTGTATGTTTATGTCAATAAAGCCTTTATTTAATATATTTACCACACTTGGACAGTTCTGCTAACACCCTTCTCAGAATATTTCACAGTCTGCATTTGTCAGAGAAACTAGTGCTAAAGCTATACTAGCAACCACCATGCTTATAATACTCTAGCTCATGCTATTTTAGTGGGGAATAGCGTCATTAGGGGGAAATCCCCCTTTCTGTGGCCTCAGAAAATTTCGTAACTTGTCTCTTTTCCCAAAGGGAGGGGGAGGGGGAAGAACAGGTACATCCAGAATTTCTGAATAGCAAGCTGAGTYGCACACACTACAGAAAATACCTACAAACTCAAGTAGTGAATTAAAAGCTTTGAAACCAGAAACTGCCTCATCCTGATAATCAATGCTGTGTCTTTTCTTGACTTATAGGAGTCTTTCTCTTCTTTTGCCTTTTCATTTTCCTGAATATATTAGAGTGATAATGCTTTCCAGCACAGCATTTAGGAACAGATGTATTTGCTAGAGAGAAGCACCAGTGGGCCTTAGTATTGAAAAACAGGATGCTAACCTTTAAGATTGCTCTTCCCTGGTCTCTTGTGTCACCCTGATTTCTAGCTGAGATATTTGCATTTTCTTTTGTTCAGCATTTCTAAAATGACTTAGAAACAGGCCAAAATGAGAGCATGGAGAGTGACCCTTTAAGTTTTGGACTATAGGTGGTATTTCTGATCTGTACCTAGAGWTTGGTCCAAAGTTGTCAGAATGTCCGGTGACCTGGATTTTTGATTCAAAAGGAGGAAAATGTTTTGCAAATAGTTTGCAAAATAGTCGCAATTGGATCAGARCTATAGTGGTATATCTTGAGGCGATGCTGAGGTCACTTTGCATAAAGTCCTAGGGATACAGCGGGCATGGTAGTGGGAGCTGTGTTTAATACTATATTCCTCTTGAATCTTTTTCYATGTTCAGCATGGTGATCTTTGAATACTCTGACATTTTTGAGTATCTACTTTCTGCATGTGGATTCCTCAAAGTGCTGTTGAATATATATTTGAAGGAAGCAGTGACAGCTACATGAGCAGTAGGTGTTGATGTTATTTTCTGGTAGTTTCTTCTCCTGACCAAAACAATATGCACGTTCTTACTAAAATCAGCAAGTATTACTAGCCAAGAAGAGAAAGGGAATGTAGATGACTTTGCTCAGAAATTAATTCATGTTTTTAAGAGAGGTTAGCATGGGCCTTTTCTATTGTTAGGGAAATTTTTTTCTTCATTTTTGAGTCAACTGAAATAAATATTCTTTCTGTCATAGAGTTAAACAGTGCAGAAGACTGCTTGGATAGCCAGGGCTTGGCTGGTGCCCTTACTGGGGGTACACACCATGGGGCAAGGAACTGGTCAATAACATGGCTGAAGATGTTGGTTCTCCGCAGTGGGAGGAATCCCCTCATCTGTGAGGTTCTGTGGAGAAACTTTCAGTCCTTGAGTTGAACTGGACTGCGATCGTCTTTTAGTAGGCTTCCTTGCTGTATGATGGGAATGGGTAGCAGCAGTTTTCAATACATTCTGGATTCAGAGCTTGAATAGTTGCAATGTCATTGCAACTACTCATATGTGTAAATACCTTGCTGAACTAGGGCCCCAGAGAGGAGATGGCAGGGGTCTAGTGTACCGTATGGTTTTTAGCAGTATCAGTTCATGTTTTACAAATTCTGCTTGTTCTAATGTGCCTGGGTGGGTGGACACAAAAAGAAACCCATTAATTATTATCAAGTTAGATTCCTTAAATGCAACAGACTAGCAAAGAACTGCACCTCTCAAACAAGACTAATCAATCATGGCAACAGAAGGGTGCAATATGTAAAGCCCTTCACAGGTCAGAGATTGMTGACTCTGTATGGGCTGTGTCAGTAACCCAGCTTGTCTTTCTGTACATCCTGGTCAGATTATGGAAGGCCAGTTTAGGTTCACAAATTTCTATTTAGGCAACCAAAATTGAACTGCTTTGATTTCTGAAGGTGCTGCATGCCTCCGATTGATATCAGTTCAATTTGTCCTTCCTTAGTATAATGGCACTTTTTAAAAGATTCTTAATGTTTGAGTGGATTTAGTAGGCTGCCTTTAGCCACCCAGCATTAGATTTGCATTAGTTATTCTATTATTAAAATATTAATTATTTTCTCCAGGCCACCTACATCAAACATGACACTGAACTGATACAACAAGTCTGTAGCACACGAGTAATTTTTCCCTGCTGTAACTGTTGGATTTCTTATTGTCTGCGCTTTAAGCATGTTTCTGTGAATGCTAGCTAAGGTAACCCTGACAGTTAAAATCCTTAGCTGAAGTTAGTAAGGTGCTTTCATACAAAATTACATTTTGAGAAGTCATCTTTCAGCTCAAATTCAATAAAGAGCAGTGTTGTTTGGCACTTAATACCTATGACTTAAATTAATGTTCTAGGTTTCAAAAAAAGYATTTTCCAGCTGAATTTCTCAGAATTAGACGCTTGTTGCTTTCCATTTTCAGTGGAAAACTAGCTACATTGCTCCGATTATGAAAAAAAAATGAAAACTCTATACATGCAGGGCTCCACTCACTCTTTGATTTGTATCTTTGCCTCCCTTCATTGTCCTTGAAGACTTTGATGCATCTGATTGTCATTTAAGTAGCTGCCCTTTCCCCTCCCTCCCTCTCCTGTATTTATTAGCTAAATACATAAATATTACTTCATTAGCTCATGGCAGTAAAGTTACTAGCTAGTAAGTTTAGCATATGTGAGGCAGCTGGTGAAGAGATGAGCAAGTTTATATACCTGCAAGAATAATTAGAAGTGGATAAAGTGAACTTGAAGTTGTTTATTTTGCATGGGGCAATCTGCAGAATCAGTCCTCTGGCTTTGTATTATTTATAACTGCATGTTCATACAGTGAGAAGTGTGGTGTTTATTGTTCTTCAGAACAAGATTTATAGAGATGACTGATGAACCACAGCATATGTGGAATGCCAGCTTCTCAATTTATTGGATTGCAAAATAAAAGACAGCTAAAATAGAACCATGCTGTTTCAGCAAGGGTAGCTGGTAAGCTGAAAAAGAAGGGACAGTATCCAGTCCCATGCCATTTAGACTACAGGGATTAATTATACTGAAAATCAGCACTAATGCAGTGAAGAATCAGCTTTTTTTGGCTCATAACAGCTTGTCTATATGGTATAAATTGTGAATATTTCAGCTCTTCTGTCACTGGGGGCATATAGCAGGGAACTAAGACTCTATAAGCAGGAAATAAAGACAACCTGGCATTCACCCTTCACCAAGCAATACTGGGTCTCTATAGTTTTTACGTAGCAACAAAATTCAAGCTGAATAATGACCCAGCAAACCACAGGCTGTGCAGTAAAGAAAAGAAGAAGAAAAAACTGCCGATCTTCAGGATGGCCTGTTGCCATCCTAGTCAACACCTCTAATGAGTGGGTTCATCCGCGCAGAACAGTTGACAGAAAGAAATTCCAGGATCGCTCTCCCTGCCATTCTCCTTTCAAACAGTTCTTTAGCAGTTTAATTCCCCAAGGTTATACAGGAAAGTATGGCAATTAATTCTGGAAGAAGGGTTTTGATAGACAACAAAGATTGCTAGACAGTGAACCCAGGAGGTCACATCTGCCTCAGTGACCTTCAGGAGAGGATGGCAGTGCCAGCATTGGCCACATCCAAACCCTCAGCCCTATTCTACAGTGTGATATTAGGATTTTTCTCTCAAAATCAGTGTCAGCTATTAGGATCACCAACTTGAACCTTTGGTTTACCTGGACTGCTACCTGAGATYGAACATATAGTCCTAGAACTGCTACTTTGTCATCAAGTTCTACTCTTCAAAGAGACAATTGGTGATGGATATCTAAACCATCATATCCAACCTTGAGAAAAATCAAAGGACAAGGAACCAAATGAGAGAACAAATCCCTGGTATAAGGCCGTTGGTTCAGCAGTCAACAATATCATTTATGAGGAAGTTTTTTCCAGTTTTATAGTGGTGTTGTGTTGCTGCCTTATTCCTTTAAAAAAAGGTTTTATCATCYTTCAGAAATTACGAGTTTAGCCAGAGCCACTGTTCCAGCTGACTGGAAGGGGATACATAGCAAGGAAGTGAGACTCTGCAAAAGATAGCAAACAAAGGCAGCCACACATTCAGTTTGTGTTGAATTGCGTTATCTTAAAACCCTGCATCATACAACCACAAATTCTTCCCTCTTACTTTAGTAAGAAAATATGTCAATCTCTTCTCTTTGCAATTGGCTGCCTGCTAGTGACTGTCCCATTTGAGATCAGATACACGCTGAGGGTGAGATGCAAAGATACAAAGTGAAATCGGAGGACTGCATAGAGAGTGGTCATTAATTAGCTGAGCAGATAAAGTCAGCTTGTTAAAAAATTGAAATTAAAACTTATTGGAAATGCTAACTGCAAATTGATGTTTGGATGAAAATTTTGAAAGGAATTCAATGAAACAGTCAACAAGGGTTCGGAAGAGAGATTGCCAGTTCATTTTTTTCCACTAGTTCTTTCACATCACGTCACATCATGTAGGCTGATGTTATATGTTTTCCAAAGAGAAGGATATTGTTCATTTTTGGTCAGGAAAAGTACAGAGGAGATCTTTCCTGGTCAGTATGAAAACAGAGCAACCAATGAAAGGGTTGAGGTTTAAGGCTGGCTGACAATAGGATATGAGGATATAACAGAGCAGCTTAGTGAATTTTAACCAAAGATGCAGCTGTGTAAGGTCAGAAGTTTCCAGTTTTACTCTTAATGTGGTGTCTGTCATTTAATTTTACCTGACTGAATAGGTATTGTAAGGCCAGGTAATCCAAGCTAGCTTTATGAGATCAGTCTAGGGAACYGAACAGATGAAGGTACAACCTTAAACCAGTGTTCCCACAGTGAACCATACTACTGAATTGCTAGCATGCTACCTGGCACTGTTTTTGCCCCTGGTAATTAGTATTTTTCCAACTGATGCCTGGATACCATTTGGACAAGAGTGCAGGTCAGAAACTGTTTTAAATAACTGATATGGATGAGGCCACCCCCRGTAGGGAGTCATAAAAAGATAGTTTAGTCATTCAGACATAAGGCATACTGCCCTCTTTGGACTGCAGAACGGACCCTGGACAACTTTATTCACTAGAAAAAACATAGTCATTTTAGCCTCAGTTATCTTAATTTTATCCTTTGGGTAAGGGCAGTAGCAGCTGTTAAAAAAAAAAGCTGTAAGCTGGAAAACAGGGTGTCATCTTTTCTGTGCTTTAGTGCTTTCATGTTCTCATCTGCTTCTTTTTAATAAACTTTGGTTTTTAGAGGAGGGCAGCAGGTGCTAAGGCTTTGAAGATTTTGCCTATCCTTTTTGCATTTTATTGTTTTTCTGCATACTAGAGACAACATTTTCCATGAAAGAACATCACCATGTTAGAAGTCAGCATCTGTTCACAGGCGCTACCATGTACAGTTCTTTGTTCATTTCCAATTTGCTTCACAGAGGGCTGCAGTCATCTAGTCAGTTGGACATCTGCTTTGTGGTTGACTTCACCCGAGCAAGTCACCCCAGCTTCYCTTTGGGTAGAGAAAGTGACTTGTCCAGTAATTCATCTCATCTTAAAACAAACAGCTAAAACAGACTGGAGAAACACCTATTATAAAAGAAGCCTTGGAAGAGAGTCTTGGACATAGGTACCTATATGGTAGACAAGTAAAATCAGGTGAAGTTATTCCTGCCTTAGCGGTCTTTAGTTTAATGTGATCTCAGACTTTTGAAAGGCATGAAATTAATATTTAATAAAAAATAGTATTTTCATGAAGCAGCTCAACTCTCACAAACAGTAGATCTCCTGTAAAATCTCAGCTGGATTTTTCTTTGGCTATCTTTCCTTAGATTTGCCCAGGTCGGATGTGTAACAGGTACACTACACAAGTGTAAGTATTTGTCATAGAATAACTYTATGTTACATACCCTAGACACTAAACTGGAGATCTGTTACTGAAAGCACGTATCACTTTCACTGCTTCATAACTAATGACAGGCAACAAGTAGGAGCATTTGAAGGCTTATTCCAAWTACCGATACTAAAGACTGGGCACTTGCTGAAATGGACTCAAAAGGATCAGACTATAGATCTCATGCAAGTTGGCTATTTAATATTATTTTTTTTAGACTCTTGGTATTTTTAGATTTTGTTTGAAATAGAAGAGCCTRTGTCCTTTCAGTATTTCAGCCAGATGAAAGCAGGAAATACAGAGTAAACCCAAAATAAAATTACCAGCGGCATTGTTACTAACTGGTGTCTTTCTTAGCAAGCTCAGAAGAGATGCCAGAAAATGAATGTATATATACAGAGACAGTGGCAAACTCGAGACCGTAATTTACAATGAATAATTTATTCAATTAATTTGGCCTGCTTTTCTACTCAGAGAAACAGATTACAATTTCCTTAAATTTATCCGTTATTCAAATGTATTCAATAAAAATATTTTTTCTTTTCACTCTGTAGACTGATTACAAATGTTCTAGTGTTGAACTGGGTTGCTTAGCCATGATTACTGAGAGAAATCAAAAAACATTCTTTCCTTTCTTTGACTTACTCCCCCCGACTAATTGGATGAACCAGCAAGCAGTTACAGCTCTCACGTTTGCCTGTGGGAATTTAAAGTTTACTGTCAGCAGATACTCAATGCAGTCAGCTTTAAGACTGCTTTCTAAGAACTGTCCCCCCCCCCTGCTTCTAGGAAACTTCAAAAGCAGCAGAATCCTGTCCCATTGATACTAAGGGTAGCTCTGGCTGAGACCTATTACTGTAGGAGAAGCTGATTCTTTAAAAGACTATAATATCCATGGACCTTATTTTATTTAGAGCAGTAAGTAGTCGAGGTGGGAGTGCAGTGGCTTATGTTACACTTATTTGTGGTCTGTTATCACCATGGCTATCAAACCAGACATTTTTGCTTGTTTTTTTTATTTTTCTTTTTTCTCAGACTAGTCCTTGCCTCTCAATTCACTTTAAGTTCAATTTGCAAGTGTTTTTCTGAGTTCTGTAAAGACAGAGGCTGTTTTAAGATTTGTTTGGAATTTAAGGCTGCTGCTTTGTTGAAATGGTTTCTATCAAACCCTAGCTACAGGTTTTGATTGCATTAAAAAGAAAACACCATGGGGAAGGAGGAAAGAAAGAAAGAAGAGGAAGAAGGATGTTACTGTTGTTTGTCTTGAAATTCTTGGTCACAGCTGTATTTCATACTAACAGGACTGCACTAGAATTGTAGACGCACACCTCCAAAAAATGCAGGCTACAGACACTCTTGAAAGGTTGAGGATATTTTGAAAAATAAGCATACAAACCTAAAAATTTTTCACACTGGCTCCTAGGAGGAGTCAATCGCTTTTGAGAGATTAAAATATAACCTTGAATAAGTCATGTGTATTTCAGGATTTGGATCCAAAGAGAGAGACATCATGAACCATTAGCAAAGAAACCAGAGAGGGATAGTCACTCAGAAAGGTGGGAGTTCAGTAATCTGCACGCTGGATGGAAGCGCTTACAGGCTGCTTATTTAGAGGTTTCTGAGAGATATGATGCTGGCTTGCAAGGGGGAAACTGTGAGAAAAACAGCCACTATGCCTACTCCTGCCACTATGCTCTGAAATGCAAAAGGCATGCTGTGTCAGGCGAGAATCAAAATGACAGGAGTCAACAGCACCTGCACAGTGGTCTCCAGGCCCAGGAAGGGGCCAGACTAGACTGAGATAAATTCAGAAGTCACTGTCCTGAGTGTCTGTATCATGAAAGGATGTATCTGCAGCATGAAAGGAGGAAGGGAAAAGGCACAGCCTGTGGTCAGTGGTGAGCGGCTGTTAGGACAAGGCCCTCCCCCCCCCCCCAATAGATTGGGGGTTAAGATGTGGCTTCCCAGTGAAGTGGAGGAGGGTGTCAGTGGTGGGATTTGAGCAGACTCTAAATCCTCCAAAGCATCATACCTTCTTGAAAACAGACACCTACCCAACCTACTGGGTTGGCAGCTCTGCTGTGGGACAGCTTAGAGTCCAGTTGAGTGGCTGAGCCACACGCTCCTGCAGGCAGCATCCCCAGCTACCCAGGTTAGCAGCAGTGTTGAACTATTGACATGCAACTGATATATTATTCTGCAGCCTAGCAGGCAAATAGCATTTGCAACCATGGTAATAATGGGAAATGGAACATTACATACAAAACCAATAGTCTGTTAGTTCACTGTGATTTTTGAGCAAATTCTTTTTTTATTGTGTTGGCAGCTCTTTGTCCGTGGTGTATATTCTATCTTGCAAACAGGAATATTATTCACAATAGTAAATATCAAATCTGTACTGCAGACTGATCTCAGGAAGGCTCTTTTTTCTTTTCTT